>NC_056623.2:126345857-126471133 GCF_002870075.4 Lactuca sativa | reverse complement strand
AATATTAAACTGTAAATATTCTCTAAAAAATAATTTTAAAATGCAAAATAATTGGAAAAATCCAAAAACTCTTTTTTTAAATATTTTTTTCGAAACTTAAATTAACTATAAAAAAATTAAAAAAAATAAAAAAAATACGTATCACGGTCTCACAAAATATAGATGGTCTCAAATTAACCTAACCCTATATATATATATATATATATATATATATATATATATATATATATATATATATATATATATATATATATATATATATATATATATATATATATAAACAGAGAGAGAGAGAGAGAGAGAGAGAGAGAGAGAGAGAGAGAGAGAGAGAGAGAGAGAGAGAGAGAGAGAGAGAGAGAGAGAGAGAGAGAGGAGAGAGAGAGAGAGAGGAGAGAGAGAGAGAGAGAGAGAGAGAGAGAGAGAGAGAGAGAGAGAGAGATAAATTTGACTATACCAATTTTTTTATTGGCGTGGGGCTGAACACTCGTCCATTGGGTTTTTGCAGGAGCAGATAACAGAAGACATAGGAGAACTACCACGAACAAAGTAAGACCAATGAACTTCATTTTACGAAAATATGTTTAGAGCTGATCATAATTTCGTCTATTCTTATAGAAGTGGGGAAATGTAATTATGTGAAGTGTTGACTTTAAGAATCATAAAATCAAAATAGATATGATATTATATTGAATAAATATATAATATAATTTTATTATTTCTTGAAAGTCACGTGATTCTTTGCATGAAAATCATTAGTTTTGTAGTCATTAACAAATGGTTTTTTTTAATGCATTTTTAAATAAATGGTGCTAAAAGAGATCCTTTTTAAGGCTTTTCATTGCATGACATAGATTGTACTCGAGGTGGATTGCAGCGGTAAAAAACTAAAAATGGGTTTAAGTAGAAAATATTCTTTGAGTAACAATATAAATTTAGAAGAACTCATAAATTTTACGGATCAAAGTCATATATATAAATTTAGAAGGGCTTAAATTATCAAAGAACAAAAATCAGAGACCAAAGGCATTTCGAGAAAAATGCTTCAAAATAAAAGGAAACATAAAACTTTTACGCCGAAACGTAGATATAGTCAATAGATGGGAAATCATACCATATATAGTAGAGCGGACGAGCATTTTCAAATCTGAGAGGTGAATATCACAATTTAAAATCTGAGAGGTGAATATCACAATTTATAAAGCTGAACGTGGTAATTATTAAAAAAATCAGATTATAATACTACCGGAAGGTAAAGAGTCCTAAAAAAAAAAAAAAAAAGACAAAATAATGGAATATATGGTATGCATTTTTTTGGGGTTTCAGTCCAAACCTCGATTTTTTTTAGATTTATGGTCCTTTTGGCCTAGTTTGTACGTAGAATTGGTCTCCCGACTTAACTTCCGTTAAGTTTTTTGCTGTTAACCCCCTCATGTGTCTCCCACATGAGGGTATATTTGTTTTTTCAATTATAAGGGACCATTTTTGCGCCTAAAAAAATATATCCCTGTTTTTAAAAGAAAAAAATTAATACCTATTTTTTTAGTTTAACAATTAAAAAATAAAAGTGGTCTCTCTCTCTCTCTCTCTCTCTCTCTCTCTCCCTCTCTCTCGTTTCACACATAAACATATAACCAGATGAACTCATTCATCCTCCATCCCACTCTCTTAGATTTCCTGAATCTCCAAATTCACTCCCAATGTCCTCTTTGTCTTCCTCAATAGCATGACAGGAACCATTCTCTTCACCTCCAACTTACCCAACCACAATTAAACAGAAGATCAAAAGGAAAAATCCCAATATATTTCAATCAACATGGATCCTCCATCCTCCACCGTATCAGATCTTTCAACGTATTCAATCTGACCCTGACGCAACCCCTCTTTTGCCACTACCTGATCATGAATCGGATCATGTTGAGCCGATGATCACATCCCCCATTATCATCAACAATCAACTACCCTTGATGTTAAAGAACAAATAGAATATTAATCGAGACTACAAACCTGAATCTTTGATCTGCCTTAACCTTTCTCTATCTGTAGTTATTTGCTTCGATTTATATTTCTTTAGAGTAAATTACATGTTTGGTCCTTGTGGTATGCTGATCTTTTGCTATTCATTTTCATTGATATGCTGATTTCAATTAACCTTGATCCTCTGGTCATCATTTGTTCATCATCTTTACGTAGAAATATGAATTGATTTCAAAGCTCAAGAAATCAAACAAAAAAAATGATGTGTACAGTTTGGGTGTGATTGTGTTGATCTTTGTGACCTACTTTCGCAACAAAGAGAAACTAACGAAATAAGGAAAGGATTTTAACAGACCTATTCGGACTTGGAGTGCTAGATTCTAACTACCATTCATTTATTCCTTATCTTGTTGATCACGTTAACCGCCAGTTGAAAGATGTTATACAACACCCAAGCGATGACTGGAACTTCAGAAAGCTCATTTACACAGGTGCTCAATCGAACTGATTAGGGAAGAATAAGATCGAAAGCAACAAGGGCTGCTTAAGCATTGATTTGCGAAAGAGAATGAAGGAAGGAATATCCGAGGGAAACAGGTAAGTTGCAGAAGCAACTTCAGTAAGGAAAGGTGCGAAGATGCGATGAAGAACTGAAGGAGGTGGCGAGGCTGCTCCATGATGAGCCACATCGTGGTTTCTTTCTCGTCATCGATAACAACGATTCGGAAGGGAATCAGAGTAGCTGCAATACCAACGATTGAGGTGAAGTGTTTGGGGTTGTGCTTTTTCGACTGTAGGAGGGTTGTAGAGGTGTTGAACATCGATTGCAGTCGTCGAGAGGGTTGTAACTCCTCTTGATCTCGCCGGAAACAGCCATCCCATGGCGTGTTTGTTTGTTTGATGCTCAACAGGGGATTTTGCGTTATGCTTCTTCAACGATGGTGTTTGGGAAGAATAAAAGGAGAGAGAGAGAGAGAGGGGGGGAGAGAGAGAGAGATTATATTTTTTAATTATTAAAATAAATAAATAGGTTCTATTGTTTTTTTTTTTAAAAGGAGGATATATTATTTTCAGATGCAAAAATGGTCCCTTAGAAGTTAAAAGACAAATATACCCTCATGTGGGAGGCACATGAGGGGGTTAAGAGCAAAAATTTAACGGAAGTTAAGTTGGGGGACCAATTCTACGTACAAACTAGGCCAAAATGACCATGAATCAAAAAAAGTCGAGGTTTGGACTGAAACCCCAAAAAAATGCATACCACAGGGACCATTTTTGCAATTTTGTCCAAAAAAAAGTTGAAGTGGCCATTTAGAAAGTTTTTTCAAAGTTGAAAAGGGTACAAGTATTATTTTAAAAAGTAAAACGCATAAAAGGCCATTGTACAAACTAAAAGGAAAAAGGGAAAATGACATAAAAGTCTTTAAGTTTTCACAAAAATATCGGTTTTAACCTTCGACGTGTTTTATGTCCAATAAAGTCCGAAGTTTTGTTTAATTTGTTCATTTTTACCCTTGTAGCCGGTTTCCAGGTAACCTACCGGTTACCTAGGTTACCTAATGCCAGTAAAGCCCTTAAATTTTCAAAAAATGTTTGGATTTACCCTTAAGTTTTTCAAAAATGTGTAAATTTACCCTTACCTTGGTTGTTGTTATTGTTGTTGTTATTATTATTATTATTATTATTATTATTATTATTATTAATACATTTTAATTGTATAAAAATATTTTATACATACATTTTTAAATGTATAAAAATATTTCATACATTTTTAATACATTTTTATACATATTATTATTATTATTATTATTATCATTATCATCATTATTATTATTATTATTATTATTATTGTTATTATTATTGTTATTTTTAATACATTTTTAAATGTATAAAAATATTTTTACTAATATAAATATATTTTTTAAAATATATATACTTGTATTTAATATTTATATATATTTGAATGTCCATGTATTCCTATAGAAATGTATTTATATATTAAAAATGTATTTATTTGTATTTTGTAGGTATAAATATAAATATATATTTATTTCATATAAAAATATATTATATACATATAAATATAAAAATATGTATTTATACGGTTTATATTATATAAAAATATAATTCTATGTATTTGTACATATTACCAAACATAAATATGTATTTATTATTAAACATCATACTAAATAGATAAGCAAAATAAATATTTATTAATTAGAAACATAACGTAACAATTATAAAACCCTTGTAAGTATTAGAAAACCTCAGTAAAAACACTTGATTACAGATAAGATTTACTATTTTTATACAATTAAAAATGTAATAATAATAATAATAATAATAATAATAATAATAATAATAATAATAATAATAATAATAATAAGTGTAAGGGTAAATCCAAACATTTTTTAAAAACCTAAGCGTAAATCCAAACATTTTTGAAAATTCAAGAGCATTACTAACATTAGGTAACTGATAGGTTACCTACAAATCGGCTACAAAGATAAAAAAAACAAATTAAACAAAACATCGGGCGTTACTGGACATAAAACACGTCCAATGATAAAACTGATATTTTTTTGAAAACTTAAGATCTTTTCCGTTATTTTCCAAAAAAAAAGTAACAAGAATAAAAGGCACATAGACTAAATGATAAAAAGGGTAGTCGTGCTATCACTTTTTTTTTAGAATAGATAAATTTTCAATTAAATTGATATTTCTTTTTTTATTTTTAATTATATAATTTTATCTTTAATTAATTAGTTATTTAATATGAATACTATTATATATTAATTATTAGTTTTATTATTATTATTATTATTATTATTATTATTATTATTATTATTATTATTATTATATATATATATATATATATATATATATATATATATATATATATATATATATATATATATATATATATATATATATATATATATATATATGGGAGCGTTCAATCGAGAACATTTTCTCCGCAAGAACATTTGAGAAGAAATTTGGACCACACAATTTTTTAATTAAAATTGTAAAATAATATTTACTTAAATAAAAAAATAGTTACAAACAATTAAAAAACTCACTAACTAACACCACTCACCACCCAACCACCACCACCCGCCACCACTACCACCCACCACTATCACTACCCACCACTATCACCACCACCACCACCACTCGCCACCACCATCACCACCAACCACTATCGCCACCCAACCACCACCACCACCCATCACTACCCACCACCACCAACCATTACCCACCACCACCACCAACCACAACCCACCACCCATCACTACCCACCACCACCAACACCCGCCACCACCACCACCATCCACCACCTAACCACCACCACACGCCGCCACCACCCACCTCCACTACCCATCACCACCACTCGCCGCCACCACTAACAACCACTACCTACCACCCATAACTATCCACCACCACCAACCACTACCCACCACCAACACTACCCACTACCCACCACCCGCCACCACTACTTATCATTACCCACCACCACCCATACTACCCACCACCAACCACCACCCATCACTACCCACCACTATCACCACCACCCGCCACCACCATCACCACCCACAACTATCACCACCCAACCACCACCACCACCTCCACTACCCATCACCACCGCTTGCCACCACCACCCACAACCACTACCTACCACCAATTACCACCACCCACCATCACCACCTATCACTAACCACCACCACCACCCACCACCCATCACTACCCACCACCCACCACCACCATCACCACTGACAACCACCACCCGCCACCACCACCACCACCACCACCCATCACCCGCCGCTACTACCCACCTCCACCACCCATCACCATCGCCTGCCACCACCAACAACAACCACTACCTAACACCCATAACTACCCATCACCACTACCCACCACCCACCATTACTACCCACGACCCACCACGACCACCATAACCTCCGCCCACCACCACCAACCACCACCCGCTACCACCACTCATCACTACCCACCACCACCAACTGCCATCCATACTACCTACCACCAACCACCACCACCACTCACCACCCATAACTACGCACCACCACCAACCACTACCCACCACCGACCACCACCAAGCACCACCCGTCACCACCACTCATCACTACCCACCACCACCAACCATCACCTACCACTCATCACTACCCACCACCACCTACCATTAACAACCACCTACCATCATCACCGCCCACCCAACACCACCCGCTACCACCACCCACCACCCATCAATATCACCAACACTTGCAACAACCCACCCACCCATCACCTCACACCACCACCACTCATCACCATCACCCTGCCGCGACCACCCCCACCTCCACTTATAAAGATTTGTTATTGTGTTTTTGATTCATTAGTTTTTCTCATGTATATAATCACATGTGATTATATGTATCAAATCATATATGATTTATATGTTATTAAATACATATAATCACATGTGATTAAATACACATGAAAAAACTCGTGAATCAAGAATGCAAAAAAGCATATATCCACGTAAATCATATGTGATTAGATACATATAATTACACGTGATTATATGTATTTAATAAAATATTATTTACGTGGGCCGTTTTTATTTTCGTGTTTTCAGTTTTATAATTGGTATCGTGTATTAAATCACATGTGATTATATGTATTTAATCACATATGATTTACATAGACAATATCTGTTTTCACGTGTTTATTCAATAGTTGTTCTTGTGTATTTAGTCACATATGATTATATTTATTTAATTACATATGATTTGTATGGAAAATAATTATTCTTGCGTCGATTCAATAATTGTTCTAATATATTTAATCACATATGATTATATGTATTTAATCATATATGATTTATGTGGACAAGACTCATTATTTCTTTCTCAATTCAATAGTTGTACTCATGTACTTAATCACATGTGATTATATGTATCAAATTGCATATGATTTATATTGATAATATTCATGATTCAATATTTTTTTTATGTATTTAATCATATGTGATTTTATGTATTAATCACGTATGATTAATGTGGAAAAAGAAAAACTATATAATAAAAAACGTGAAAATGAATCTTGTGTACAAAAATCATATGTGACTAAATGTACAAGAACAACTATTGAACAAGAATGTGAAAATGAATATTATCCATATAAATCATATCTAATTAGATACATATAATCTCATGTAATTAAGCATACAAGAACAACAACTGAATCTAGAATGCATAAATAAATATTTATCACATAAGTTCTATGTGATTAGCTACATATAATCACATGTGATCATATGCATTTAATCACATATGATATATGTGGTCAATATTTATCTTTGTGTTTTAGATTCAATAGTTGTTCTTGTGTATATAATCATATGTGATTATATATATCTAATCACATATGAAATTATATAGACATCATTATGATTATATGTATTTAATCACATATAATTACAGTGGACAAAGAACAATTATTGAATCGAGAATGTGACAATGTATCTCATCCACATAAATCATATATGATTGGATACATGTGATTATATGTATTTAATCAAATATGATTTATGTATATAATATTTATTTTTGGGATTTCGACTAAATAATTGCTTTTATGTACTTAATCACATGTGATTATATGTATATAACCACATATGATTTGAGGTGGACAAGATTTATTTTTCCTTCTCGATTCAATAGTTGTGCTCATGTACTTAATCACATACGATTATACATATAATCATATGTGAAAAAATACATGAGAACAACTATTGAATAGACAATATTTGTTTTTTCCAAATAAAATCATATGTGATTAGAAACATATAAATCACATCTGATTAAATGTATTTAACCACTACCCGCTACCACCACATATGATTATATGTATACATATGATTTATATGGATACGATTCGTTTTTTTCTAAATAAATCATATGTGATTAGATACCTGTAATCACATATGATTAAATACACGAGAATAATAGAAAATGTATATTATCCACATAAATGACATGTGATTGGACATATATAATCACATTTGATAATATGATTTAATCACATATGATTTATGTGAACGACATGCATTTTCATGTTGTTGATTCGTTAGTTGTTCTCATTATATGTATGATGTATCTAATCACATGTGATTTATATTGACAAGATTTATTTTCACATTTTCTCTTCAAATTTTTTTTTATGGTTTTAATCACATGTGATTTATGTGGGAATATTTATTTTTGCCTTGATTCAATAAATTTATCATGTATTTAATCATACATGATTAATCTGGATTACATGTATTTAATCATATATGATTAATGTGGAAAAACAAAAATTGTTGAATCGAAAACACGAAAATGAATCTTGTGTACATAAAATATATGTGACTAAATGTATAAGAACAACTGTTGAACGAGAATGTGAAAATGAATATTCTCCATATAAATCATATATGATTAGATACATATAATGTATGTAATTAAATACACAAGAACAACTGAATCGAGAAGGCAAAAATGAATATTTTCCACATAAATTCTCTATGATTAGATACATATAATCACATGTGATTATATGTATTTAATCACATATGATATATGTGAACAATATTTATCTCCGTGTTCTCGATTCAGTAGTTGTTCTCGTGTATATAATCTTATGTTATTATATATATCTAATCACATATGATTTATACGATATAAATCATATGTGATTAGATACATATAATCACATGTGATTATATGTATTTAATCACATATAATCACATGTGATTATATGTATTCAATCAGATATGATTTATGTATACAATATTTATTTTTACGGTTTCGAATGAATAATTACTTTTGTGTGTTTAATCACAGGTGATAGTTGTGCTCATGTACTTAATTACATGCGATTAAACATATAATCACATGTGATAAAATACATGAGAACAACTATTGAATCGACATAGCGAAAATGAATTGTGTGATTAGATTCATATAAGCATGTGTGATTAGATGTATTTAATCGCATATGATTAGTTTGGATAATGAATTGTTTTTGTATTCTTGGTTCAATATTTGTTATCATGTATATAATCACTTGTGATTGTATGTATCTAATCACATATGATTTATATAGACAATATTCATTTTTTTTAAATAAAATCATATGTGATTAGAATCATATAATCACATCTGATTAAATGTATTTAATCACGTATGATTAAAGTGGAAAAAAACAATTATTGAATCGAGAACGCGAAAATGAATCTTAGCCACATAAATCATATGTCATTAGATACACATAACCACACATTATTATATGTATCTAATCACATATGATTACACATACCTAATGTAACTCACCTCCTTAATAGAAGAGTTAATGTAACTCACCTCGTTGAACTTGAAAATCATCTAACATGAACAAGATGGATCATTTTCTGTCCGAGAACCTACACAACAATTATTACCACTAGTACAAAAATGACCTATGGTCACACTTTCCGAAAAACGACCTGTGACACTTTTTCTTAAAAGTCTGGCCAAAGGTCACTAAAAAAATTTAGAGACTGTTTTTGGATACATTTAAATTAGAATGTGTGGCCATTATATAGACAATCAACACTTTTACTACACTTAATTATACCAAATGTGACAAATATTAGTCACACTCGAAAACTGAGATCATAGGTCACAATCAACCACATGTATGGATTAAGATTGTCATACTTTTTTATGAGAGACAGTAGATAAAAGTATCGTCACATGAGTTAGTTCTCTGTGTGTCTATAACCTGGTGCCTTTTTAGCCACATTACAGACAGAGTAGCTAAAAGGTGATACATATGGTCACACTAAATATTTATGTGTCCATAGGCGGTTCTGTACTAGTTGTATTTAGTTTACGTAAGAAATTAAAAGAAGTTAGTATTGGTTACTTATGGTCATTTACCTTTTATTATGTGTGTCAAAATATTATGAATTGGCTTTTAGAATAAACAAATATTGTGTGTGTAGGTAGCATTTAGTTACGTTTACAGCTATTATATGTTTCTATATGTAAATATAGTCATAAAAGAAAAATAATGTCTTATCGTTATAATTAGGGGTCGTTCATTGAATATGTTACTTATGGTCATGTACCTTTTATTTTGTGTGTCAAAATATTATGAATTGGCTTTAAAAAGAAACAAATAGTTTGTGTAGGTAGCATTTAGTTAAGTTTACACCTATTATATGTGTCTATATGTAAATATAGTCATAAAAGAAAAATAATGTCGTATTAAATAGAGTTATAATAAAGGACCAAATTGCCCTTTTTGTCATCTATTCTTTTAATTGCACCAGATAGTACACCATTAAAAATGAAAAGAATATAACTTGTTTTAACAGAATATTATGATAAATAAATGAAATGAATACAACATAACTTGTTTAACATTGCATAACGAAAGTACATTGCTATTACATGCAGTTTATGTTATAACATGTGTAACAATATAACAGTAAAAAACCGAAAAAAATGTCTTTGAGTTATAAGAATATTACACCAGAATAGTTTGATGGTATAATATGGTAAAAAGACATTAAGTAAAGTACATCATCATTTTTTGTCATTTTCTTATTCTCCACATAACAATATGCTCAAGTTTTGGCATTTCCCTTATACAAACAAAAAATAAAGATCATCAAGTGTTAAAAGAAGAAAAAATATTATCGCTACAAATGTAATTCATGACATTAAGAAACACATACCATACGTATAAGAATACCGTGACAATCAGTAAGAAAATAATCATTTTCCTTGTGCAAGTCAAGTGTATCTACGTGTGGCAATATGTTATCATTATGAGGAACAATAGTACTAAATTCTTCATCTACATCTTCATATGTATCTTTGTAATTTTTCAGAGGTGTCTTGAACACAATAGACATTTTTTGATCGAGTGGGTCTGTCACGTAGAATACTTGTTGTGGTTGTGAGGCCAATATGAAGGGATCACCTTTATGGCCTAATCTTTTTAGTTCAACTAGTGTGTACCCCAATTTATCCCTTTTTACCCCATTTCTATTGTCAACCTAGTCACACATGAAAATTGGAATTCTTTTAAAATGATAATCTAGTACCCATATCTCTTGTAAAACACCATAATAAGTGTTTTTGGCATATGTTACAACTTCTTTACTGATGTGTGTGTCAGTTGCAACAACACTAACCCCACTATTTTGGTAAAATTTACCTTCACGAGCTTTTGTATGAAAAATATATCCATTAATAGCATATACATCGTATTTAATAATGTTCTTATTGGGTCCATGTGAAATCCATCTCATTGTCACTGTTATACTATCTCTACAGGCCCCTAACTCTCTCTCTCTCTCTCTCTCTCTACCTGAATTGTAATTAGATTATGAATTTAAGAAATCAAGACAAAAATAACAAAGAACACAACATATTTGAAAAGAATATACCTCCTTTTGTAACCAATGACCAAATGCTTTACTATGCTCTTGTTCTAGATGTGCCTTTCATTTAGTAGGGTGTAGATGTTCCAAAAATTCCATATGTCGTCTGTAAATACGTTAATGTTAATATTATAACAAAAAAACATACATGTAAAAAACCTTACTTGATATACGGGAGTAGTTCATATGTATTTTCCAATGCAAAGAAATATGCTTTGCTGAATAGTTCTGCAAAAACTTCTACCGATTTAGCAGCTGATAGAGGAGTATCGTCCATAATAAAGCTACTATCTACACCTTTATGCATTCAACATTTTTTATGACTGTCAGGTGGAATACCAACAGTATCCATCTTTTAAGGAATTGAATAAAAAACTTAATTGTCTCTTCTTCAACATTCTCTTCTGTAATGCATCCTTCTGGTCTATTTTTGTTTCGAACGTGCCCCTTAATAACCTTCATAAACCTTTCAAACGGGTACATCCATCTAAAGAATATTGAACTGTATAAATTTACTTCCCTAGTTAGATGAACGGTTAAATGAATCATCACATCAAAAAATGATGGTGGAAAGTGTTTCTCAAGAAGACATAAGGTTACACATAACTCATTTTGCAACTTATCTAGCTCATCCACTATGATTTCTTTGCTACATATTGATTTGAAAAAGAAACAAATCCTTGTAATAGCAACTCTGGTGGGTGGATGCATAATAGATCGAATTGCTATGGGCAAAAATTATTGCATGAGCATGTGATAGTCATGCGATTTTAGTCCGTTCAACTTCCTATCCTTTAGACTCACCAAACTAGAAAAATTAGAACAATACCCTTCAGGAACCCTTAAGTTGTATAAAGTCTCACAAAATTTGTCTTTTTCCTCTTTTTGTCAATGCACAACCTGTTGCGGGAAGTGTTGTGTTGTTCCCTTGTATCTGAGGATGCAACTCTGGTTTAAAACCATACCGAACCAAATCCAATCGAGCTTTATAACCATCTTTCATCTTCCTGGGAATGTTCAACACAGTTCCTGTAAACTCTCGCCCACGTTCTTTTCCATATGCATAAAATCTATACAATGTGGAACCAAATTGTCTGGCCAATACCTTAGTTGTCTATACCATATATTGAATTTCTTCCAGTATGTATTATTTTGCTAGCCTACCTCTGAAGTACCCACTTGGTGTGATTTTCTATTTTTTTTATTGATCTTCCTACCTTTTCCACTTGTAGATTGTTGGATTTCTGCCTCCTTGCCCTTATTAACCTATCTGCATTTATTAATTATAAATTTCACCCTGTTATATATTTCCTCCCCATTCATAGGTTTTGGAAAGGGTGAGAACTCTTGTTATCCATCGAATGCCTTCTTTTGTCTTCTGAACGGGTGATCATACGGTAGAAATCTTCTATGACCAGCATAACTTTGCTTATTCGATTCAGGGAGTCTAATGCAGTGTGTCTCTTCGCCACACACAACACAACCTTGAAAACCGCTGTATGGGCAACCACTTAATGTACCTAGAGCAGGATAATCATTAATAGTCCATAACACAACTGCACGTAGGTTAAACTGCTCTTATGCATATGCATCGTATGTTTCAACTCCAATATCAAATAAAAATTGCAGATCCTCAATAAAAGGTGCTAGGAACACATCAATATCATTTTCTGGTGTTCCCGAAATCAATAACGAAAGCATGATGAACTTTCTCTTCATACACAACCATGGTGGAAGGTTGTAAATAACAGTTAAAACAGGCCAAACACTATGATTCCTATTTCCTCTGTTCACATCGACCCCGTCAGCCGAAATGCCTACCCGCAAATTCCTTGGTTCGCTAGCAAAATTAGGATATTTGTCATCAATGGCAGCTCATGCTGGTGAATCAGCTGGGTGACTTAAAATGCCAATATCCACCTTTCTTTTTGTTTCATGCCATGTTAAATCTTTTGTAGTAGTCTTAGACTGAAAAAGACGCTTTAAGCGCAGAATAATTGGAAAGTACGACAAAACTTTTGCAGGAATATTGTTGTAAATTTTATTTTTTTGTTCATCAACCTTCCATCTTGATTTTCCACAAGTAGGACATGCTAACAAGTTTGTGTATTTGTTTCTGTAAAGTATACAATTGTTGACACATGCATGTATCTTAGTATACCCTGAACCCATTGCCTTGAATTCTTTTTTCGCCTCATATGTACAACTGTACATTTCGTTTCCTTCTGGTAACATACTTTTGATCAAAACTAATAATTCTGTAAAGCACTTATCTGATACTCCATACTTGCTCTTCAAGTTGAGTAGCTGATTGATTGCAGATAATTTTGTGAAATTATGACACTCTGTGTATAGGGGCTTCTCGACATCTTCTATCAGTTCTCTAAACTTATCAGGGTTCCCAATAAAATTTTCTTCTACGACTTCAACCATTTCTACTGTTTCTACATCATCTGTTGGCATTTCTGTGTTCATGCTCATGGAATCTACAACGTTTGACGTACCCATGTCAAAATTATGTTCATATATATATATATATATATATATATATATATATATATATATATATATATATATATATATATATATATATAACTTCTTTGTGGTTCTTCTATTTCTCCATGCTTGTTCCAGTTTGTGTATGTTTGATCAATTCCATTCTTGAATAGATGATTATCTACCACATCCATCGAATGAGATATGTGGTTTACACACTTAACACATGGACATGGAATTCTTATCTTTTTTTTTGGTATCTACAGGATCCATATGTTTAGAAATCTTGTAATTGTGTACTGCATATTTGATAAACCCTACAACACCTTTTACATAGGTTTATGATCTTCAACACCTTGTAATTGTGTACTGCATATTTGTAATTGTGTACTGCATAATTGTGTACTGCACAGTTGGTGTGCATAAACAAAATAGATCGCATTACAAATAAATCCAATATCTTGAAACAAAAAAACTTGTTAACTCAAAAAAATATAATGATACACATCATGACCAAACAAAATAACAAAGATTCATATTACGAGGGTAATTGTTTTTTAATTTCCTGTACTAATTAAATGTAGTATTTGTACCTGTATGAATTTGATGTTGACGTATCAATTTCTGGTTGAAGTGTAAACGTAGTTGCAATGCCTTTGTAACGCCCCGATTCTCAGGTATTGCTTAAATAAGGTTAATTGGGTTCAGCTCTACTCGACGAGTTGGTTGACCTACTCATCGAGTAGCAGCGGGGTGGGATCGTGTGTTAACTGACCTACTCGACGAGTCAATGCTGGGACTCAGCGAGTAGGAGCTAGCAGTGGAAAGCCTAAATCCTGGGGTTTGCACCTCTATTTAAAGGAGCCTTAGCCTCCTTTGGCCTCTTTATAGTCTTTGAGAGCCCCCTTAAAACCCTAATTCGTGTGTTTGTGCCTTGGTGTGGTGTTGAAGCTTGGAAAAGAGGATCTTGGAGGAAGAAAGCTAAGAGTGCAAATGAAATTGAAGCAAGGAAGGAGTAGGAAGCAAGATTTACCTCAGCTAGCATCCTTTGGAGGTATCAAAATGCCATTTTTACTTCCTTTCTTCCCTTTTGTTGAGTTTCTAGTGCTTTTTATGGATTTTCAAGTTGGTATGATGAGCTATGGGCTAGATCTGAAGTTGTAACTTCAGATCTGGACCCTCCTTGGATTCTGGAAGCATAAAGTCACAATCTTGGTTGTGATTAAGGTCCCTCTTGAGCATGAAGTTTCATTAAGAACTTAGAATAGACATTTAGAGCCTTTATGGTCATGCATGCACGTAAAGTTTGCAACTTTACGTGATAAGCATGCCCTAGAAGCTTAGATCTATAAGTTTGAGTCGTTGCCTGGCTTAAATCAAGTCTGTATGGAAAAAGGACTAAATGGACTCGACGAGTCACATGGTTAACTCGGCGAGTCATATGAAGATGGTCGTGAACTCGACGAGTTGATGAACAACTCAGCGAGTCCGATGAAGATCGCCATAAGACTCGACGAGTTGAAGAACAACTCGACGAGTCGGATGAGTTTTCTCTGGGATATGTATGAGTGTGTATCCGTTGAGTTGCAAGGAGGGAACTCGACGGGCGACCTTAAGTTTGATCGAGAATTAAAGGAATTTGACGAGTCACTCCGATGACTCGGCGAGTTGGAATATACTTCAGAGAACTCGGCGAGTAGCCAAAGGTACTCGGCGAGTTAAGGTCAACATGGACTATTGACCTTGACTGAGGACTTTGACTTTGACCAGGGGTTGACTAGTGGGTTATGGAGTACCTTATAAGGTTAAGGACTTATGAGTATGTTGTACTATAACGATAGGTGGTGGAGCTTGTGTCAAGTGACCCGAGAGTTGGAGTTTGCCTTTTGAGTTGACATCTGCAAGGTGAGTTATCATCTCTATATCGATAGGGTTTACGGCACCAAGGCCGACCCTTTAGTTGCTATTGTTATGGTGTGTTGCATGTGGTTATGATCTGTTAGACCGGAATCGAGGTAGATAGTAAGTTATGCTCTTATGATCCGTAGGGATTGGTGTGTTATTGACCTACTAGGTCGGTACTCTAGTTACAGGAGAATTCTATGATTGATGATCAGTGTGACATATATGTTGATGTTTGTATATGCATGTATATGATAGTATGCGCACATGGTTATTTGCTTGTGGTTGGGTTGAGACAGTCTTGCTTTGTGCTGAAGGCCAATATACCCTATGAGCGGTCCGGGGGGACTGTATGCCCACGTGGCGGACCAGTCATACCGAAGGCTTGGGATAGATTTAGACAGACTGTAGGCCTGATAGGGCGGTCCAGTCAGGCCGATGGTCCAGTATGCATGTTGATTGATTGATTATTACTATTATGGTATTGTCAGTGTGGTATTGGTATTTTGAGGGTAGCTCACTAAGCCCTCGGGCTTACAGTTTTCATTTTATTATTTCAGGTACTTCAGGAGGTCATGGAAAGGCGAAGGCGTGACCGTATGGCTCCTCATCCTATGTTACGATTTTTGGGACACTCTGATGGAAAATGATTTGAAAACATTTTGTAAACAATGCTATGTGGTTTTTTATTATGATTGAAAAAGTTTAAATTTGGCGTAAAATTTATGGTTGTTTCAGCCTTTGTAGTTATCAGTGAATGAATCGATAAGAATACATATTGTCTAAAAGGGGATATTTACGCATTGAGTCTGGATTATCAGGGACATGTGGAGAAGTGATAAAAAAGTGGAAGATCAGGGACATATCGAGAACTTAAAAAAAAGAAAAAAAATGTTGCTAGTTGGGTTCGAACCCAGGACATTCCAACATATACCATTAACTACATTCACACTTACCATCTGGGGTATCCTGTTGATTGTAATTTATTGGTTTACGAAAAAAAAAACAAAGAAATTAACCAAAAGAGAAAAGAATCCACTAAAACTGATCTAAGACAAACACAATTAACATCAAGCATTTTTTCCTTATTCGATACAATGAATGCAATTGTTGTTGCACATTGTTTTTAATTAGCCTTCACAATGGAAAGTAAAAACAAAAAACAAATCATTCTTTCCTAATTTGATACAATAAATAAATGACCATTATACCTTTATATCCCACACACAGATTAAGTAGGAAATTATATAATTTTCTTTGTTTTATCATAGTAACAATTAATGGACGAATATACCCTTGCTATAACATAACTACATAATGGAACTAAGTTACAAGGTACATTACTATTTTAGAAAACAATTTAGTAAAACAGGGTCAAACCTGAATCAGTTGTAAGTAGTCAAAACAATGTAAATTAACATATAAGTTAATATGATAACTACTTCCCATTTTGCCCCTAAGACAATTGTATTTAAAACAACAACAAATATGGACATATAACATATAGTTAATTGTTATACCCCTGTGTTATCATAAATACAAAGTGGAACTAAGTTGCAAAGTACATTGGTATCTTAAAAAACAATTAAGGAAAATAAGGAAAAAGATGACTGAGTTATAAGTATGCAAAACATGGACATAATTAACATATAAAATCAATAAGATAACTAATTCCCATTTTGCCCCTTAGACAATTCTATTTAAAACAACATCAAATCTGGACATATAACATACAATTGACTATTATACCCCTGTTTTATTATAAATACATAGTGAAACTAAGTTGCAAAGTATATTGCTATCTTCAAAAACAATTAACTAAAAATGGGACAAATCTGACTCAGTTGCAAGTTTGCAAAACATGGACATAATTAACATATAAAATTAATATGTACACTAATTCCGATTTTTCCCCTAAGACATTTCTATTAAAAACACCATCAAATATGGGCATATAACATATAATTGACTGTTATACCCCTGTGTTAGCAAACTACATTGCCTTTTTAACAACACAATATACCAAAACAGGGACATAATATACATAACATCAAATATAGACATCCTATATAATCAAAACAACATCACATATAGACATAACATATAACATTTCATTACATAAAAAAGTTTCATATTAATTACAAAAAATAGAGTATCATATGTACTCTCTATTAATCACAAAAAAGATTACAACATAGTTCTCCTAGGCTATGTCTTTCCATGCTATGACATTTTCTTTTGCCATGTCCATAGCATCCTCCATTTTTTCTTTTGGAATTCTCATGTTTAGCATATGATTGATGTATGCTATTCCATCATCAACCGATGCCATTGGATGTTCTGTTACAAACATGTGAATAAGCTTCTCAACACGTTTGGCTGGTGAGTTCATCAAAAAATGTGGGAAATTGTTTGGAACAAACACAGGCCTGTGTTCAACATAGAGATGCTCAATCTCTTTGAATTTGTGTGCCCTAACTAACTTCTTGAAGGTTCCCAAACATTCATCATTCAGAATTGGAATCATTGACAACCCACTGTGTTCTTCGGTGGGCAAATAATACCAGTTCCCCAAACTTGTATACCCAAGGCTTCTAGAAAAACGGCCAAGCATCTCCATGTTTATCAAATCGATGTTCACATGAGAAATAAATTCAACCTTTGTCTGATGATATGACTTACCTGGGTAGTCTGTAAAGAACCCACCATGAACAACGCGAATGGTGAATCTTTTCTCATTTGCCTTCCCGTATTCAACCACTGGTGTGTTTCTTGGTGGTTCGGCGCTTACACTCCAAAGTTGGAAATTCGGACGTGCCCACGGATCAACATTCATCTTCTGCTCAATTGATCGTCGAAGTTCTTTTCAAAGTGGAAGAGGGAGAAATCAAAGTTATCGAAATGTAAAGAATATGTGAGAATGATGAAATTGACATAAGTGAAAGGTTTATAAGGATCGTCATTCGGAGGTGAAGGGATGTCGACTGAGGCCATCACTTCTCCGATTAATTGCAGTCTACAGAGGAGGTGGATTTTGAACGACGGCTAGTCGGCTACGATAATGATTACACATTTTTGTATTATACATTAATATATCTAGTATTTAGATTAATATCTATAGTATTAATGTAAAAAAATATCTATAATATTAATTAAATAAAATATCCATGCTAGCATTGTTTTTTTTATCAAACAAAAAAATAAATTAATATATAAATTTATAATAAATATATATAATGAATTTTTTTAATTCAAATGGGTTGGGGTTGACCATCATTAGGTCATGTACGGGTGTTGGTTGTGAGTTTGGACCTCATTAGGTCATGTACGGGTGTTGGTTGTGGGTTTGGACCTCATTGGGTCATGTATGGGTGTTGGTTGTGGGTTTGGACCTCATTAGGTCATGTATGGGTGTTGGTTGTGGGTTTGGACCTCATTAGGTCATCTACGGGTGTTGGTTGATGGTTTGGATCTCATTAGGTCATGTACGAGTGTTGGTTGTCGGTTAGGACATCATTAGGTCATGTATGGGTGTTGGTTGTGGGTTTGGACCTCATTAGGTCATGTATGGGTGTTAGTTGTGGGTTTGGACCTCATTAGGTCATCTGCGGGTGTTGATTGTGGGTTTGGACCTCATTGGGCCATATATGAGTGTTGGTTGTGGGTTTTGACCTCATTAGGTCATGTACGGGTGTTGGTTGTGGGTTAGGACATCATTAGGTCATGTATGGGTGTTGGTTGTGGGTTTGGACCTCATTAGGTCATGTATGGGTGTTGTTTGTAGGTTAGGACATCATTAGGTCATGTATGGGTGTTGGTTGTGGGTTTGGACCTCATTAGGTCATGTTTGGGTGTTGGTTGTGGGTTTGGACCTAATTAGGTCATCTACGGGTGTTTAGTTGTGGGTTTGGACCTCATTGGGTCATGAATGGGTGTTGGTTGTGGGTTTTGACCTCATTAGGTGATGTACGTGTGTTGGTTGTGGGTTAGGACAACATTAGGTCATCTATGGGTGTTGTTTGTGGGTTTGGACCACATTAGGTGATGTATGAGTGTTGGTTGTGGGTTTAGACCTCATTGGGTCATCTACGGGTGTTGGTAGTGGGTTTGGACCTCATTGGGTCATGTATGGGTGTTGGTTGTGGTTTTGACCTCATTAGGTCATGTATGGGTGTTGGTTGTGGGTTAGGACCTCATTAGGTCTTGTACAGGTGTGGGTTGTGGGTTAGGACATTATTAGGTCATGTATGGGTGTCGGTTGTGGGTTTGGACCTTATTAGGTCATCTATGGGTTTGGTTGTGGGTTTGGACCTCATTAGGTCATGTATGGGTGTTGGTTGTGGGTTTGGACCTCATTAGGTCATCTACGTGTGTTGGTTGTGGGTTTGGACCTCATTGGGTCAAGTATGGGTGTTGCTTGTGGGTTTTTACCTCATTAGGTCATGTATGGGTGTTGGTTGTGGGTTAGGACCTCATTAGGTCATGTACGGGTGTTGGTTGTGAGTTAGGACATCATTAGGTCATGTATGGGTGTTGGTTGTGGGTTTGGACCTCATTATGTCAACTATGGGTGTTGGTTGTGGGTTTGGACCTCATTAGGTCATGTATGGGTGTTGGTTGTGGGTTTGGACCTCATTAGGTAATCTACGGGTGTTGGTTGTGGGTTTGGACCTCATTAGGTCATCTACGGGTGTTGGTTGTGGGTTTGGACCTCATTGGGTCATGTATGGGTGTTGGTTGTGGGTTTGGACCTCATTAGGTCATGTACGGGTGTTGGTTGTGGGTTTAGACCTCATTAGGTCATGTATGGGTGTTGGTTGTGGGTTTGGACCTCATTAGGTCATGTATGGGTGTTGGTTGTGGGTTTGGACCTCATTAGGTCATGTTTGGGTGTTGGTTGTGGGTTTGGACCTCATTAGGTCATGTATGGGTGTTGGTTGTAGGTTTGGGACTCATTAGGTCATGTATGGGTTTTGGTTGTGGATTAGGACCTCATTATGTCATCTCCGGGTGTCGGTTGTGGGTTTGGACTTCATTAGCTCATCTTCGGGTATGGGTTGTGGGTTTGGACCTCATTAGGTCATGTATGGGTGTTGGTTGTGGGTTTGGACCTCATTAGGTCATCTACATGTGTTAGGTGTGTAATAGCATGGGATAGTCATTGGTTTATGGAGTTATGGGATATAAATTATTATAAAAAATTATTAAGCCTACTTGACCTTAGTATTATTTTTGTTATATAATAATATATTTAATTTTTTTAACTTTAAATATTTTTTGTTTCAAATAGTCATAAATGTTTTTCCAAAGAATAAATTGTTAACTTAGAAGGACCAAATATGTAATATTTATATTATTACCAAATAAATCATAATAATGTTTGAGAAGGCAGAACATGTTTCGAAACCACGATTTTTGCTTCAAATCGTTTGGGATTATTATCAGCTCAAAATTTGCAACACATTTGAATTCGTCAAACAAATTTAAACAAAACTAATGGGAGGCAAACATTATTTCGTATGGTTTTTGGGCTCCAAATCAAAGCAGGAAATCTTCATCTATCGCACCGCCAAAACTATGAAGATCAATCCATTGGATCAAGGAAATTCCGGTAATTTTTTGGTAACATCCATCAATTTAGGACATGTTAAATCATTTTAATATTTAATAGACCGTCATTTATTCCACCATTGTTTTGTTTAGCGTTAGGTTATATCCCAAAAGGATCATAATTCAGTTCATCATTCAAGCTTTCTAGTGTAAGTTTATTGTTTGTGTACGTATTATTTCAATGTTATTAATTATATTGCTTACGGATCATGCATAACACAAATGATTTTCATTCTTCCTATTGGTGTGCTTGTTGCACACCAACTGTTCGATGAAATGTTTATGTGAGCAATTGTATGTAATATTAGCATTCATACATTATCATTAAACTTATAAACAATCAAAGTCATTTTCAATCTGTTTTGTCAACAAAAGAATCATGGAGGTTGACAAGGAACAACATGAGGATATCCCTGACTATAATATAGAAGATGAGCTAGATGATGGAAACCAAGAATATGATTCAGAGACAGAGGATGGTGAAAATAAAGACATTCACTACAATAGCCAATCAGATTCGGAAGAAGAAATCCATAAAACAGTTCCTACAAGGTCAAATAAGAAGAGGGGCATGACTCGGTTGCCAAAACTGAAGACTGAATATGTTAATTCTGGTGGTAAAAAATGGTCACACCCCCAAACCAGAACGGCGGAATCGTTCGAGGGTGGATGACTTCATGTACAGTATCATAACAATGCAAAGTAGTAAACAAGCAACAACATCGTCCATTGAATTAATAGTAATAGTTTAATACATGTGTGTTCTTTCATAGTAATAAGACATTACAACAAGTAATCAAAATAAAAGACGAATCTTGACTGCTCCGTCTTTGCAAAACCTGGTCATCGTACCTGTCTACTGGTGACCTGAGAATACAAGTTATTTTGAAAGTGTAGGTCAACATTTAAGCTGGTGAGTTCATAAGTATTTAATGTCATTGTTTGTATAAGTATGATGAAAATGTTTGAAATTGTTCAATGTAATTGTTTGTATATGTTTTGAAAGCTCCTAGAATATCCCATATTTTCTACTTGTATAAAAGTAGCCTTTAATCGAGGCCTGACTGTTTTTGAATATTTGTTTCTAAAAGTCCAACATTTATCCATAAGTGTGTGGTAGTTTAAAAGTTCCAAAACTATAACACGATGATGTTTTTCATGCCTAAATAATAGATTTATGTATGTATAAAATCGCCAAGGCATTTGATGACTCTATAAACCAATATATTTTTAATACTCCTTGTGAGTCTTTTGTCTAACTAAAACCGGTTAAAAGGGTGTTTATCCCGAATTATGAACATGCTAATAATATCCCATGGTAGATTTATTACCCCCTGAGCATGATTGAGTTAAATGTATATTAGTACGTACAAGAGTTGTTTCCGCGGTTTGTAAGTTTCTCATAACCATACTAGACGTAGTACTAATGTCGACATTATTCACCTTAGACCTACCGGTCTAACTGGAGGTTACAGTTTAGGTGCGGGTTCGTCAAACCCGTATGGATCTATAAAAAAATTCACGCTCTCCCTCCAGGAGACTCTATTTAAAGATGGGGACTTTCGTTTTGGTACTAACAAAGCCATATGTCTCACATGATTGCTAACAACAAGTTCACGAGTAATATGATGAAATACCTTTTGTATGAAAAGATTATCATTGTTAAGAAGAATGCATACTTGTAAATAAAACGTTGGTATAGTTGGATCCGGAAGTGTTCTTATACTATAGTATTTTAGTATGTTCTCTTTATCATAGTATATTAGTATGTTCTTTTGTCATAGTGTTCTATGTTATAGTATTTGTATACGATAGTATTCTCCTAAACTATACCTATTATAGTTTACTAGTAGGTTCCGTTATAGTATTTGAAGAAATGAATGTACACCTTTGCTACTCAAAGGTATTGAACTGATTGAATAGTACTTTTATATCAACATATGTACACATAATATATAAGTTTAAAAGGAAATTTCGTAACACATTTGAATGACTCTAATAATAAATACTGATGACTTGATGTCAGTGTATACAACGATTTAAAAATTAGTTTGTTTGATAAGACAGTGTAAAGTAAAAGAAATCCCTTGTTCGAAAACACAGTTATAAATCGCATGTGATTGATTATATAACAAAGAGTATAACAAAAGATTTATGTTTTTCACACAATGATAACCGTGTGTTTACTTGTATTCCCCCCCCCCCTTAAAGTGTATAAAATGCATTTATAAAACATTTGAAAGTATAGTTATAGGGGTATGAACTCACTTGATAAGTGGTGAATCGAGCAGCATTTCGTTTCCAAGAAGGATCATTCTTGACGTAACCATGAGTCTTGGGTGAAGCAACGAGCTTCACGCGGGCAGTACTTCGACTGGAAAGAAGTTAGTTTCTCGGGAGATTCGGAGTGTTGGGACTTGCGTCGTGTGTGAGAGGTGTTACCGGGGCTTCGGGGTGGTTTAGAAGGGTTTAATAGCGTGTAGAAGTAGGAGAGAGGATGGGGTTGAGCTACCAAACTCGAAAGGATTAGATTTCATTATATAGTCACAATTTTGACTCTCACCTCGTGAGTTTTTCATAACTCACGTCGTGAGTTTGGTCCCGAATCGTCATGGCATGCGTCACTCGTTAACTTACTCTGGAAGGGTCAGTCTGGCAGCTTACCTCGGGAGTTTTTTTGTTCACCTCGTGAGTCACCTGACAACATGGGGTTTTGGACCCCGAACTTGTAAAATCCGTAACTTTCGCGTACGAGCTCCATTTTCGACGTTCTTTATATGGACGTGTAGATGAAAATATGCTCTACAACTCTCATTTAGACTCCATTGGATAATTTTGAATTTATTTTTAATTAATTATTTTTAACAGGCCGGAACTGGAAAAGTCCATTAAAAATCCATAACTCCTTTATCTGATGTCCGTTTTCGTCAGACTTTTCACCGTTGGACTACTATTGTTGATGTCTTTGATTCTTATTTAGGTGGTATCGGCCAAAAATCTCTCGATCTCTATTTCGAGTTTTTAGCTATCTACTGCTATATCCGGATCTTGGAAAAATCATAACTTCTTCATACGAAGTCAGATTTGGACGTTCTTTTTACGTACGTTCACGGTTTAATGATATCTACAACTTTCATGTAGATACTTAAAGCTAAAAGTATTGTATCGAAACTTCCTGTTTTTACGTCTATCCGTATTGTCGGTTTTGTCGGGAATCTTAGAATGGTTATAACTTCTTCGTTATAACTTGGATTTTAGTGCTCTTTATATGTACGAAAACCTTGATACGATTCCTACCACTTTATTTAACCCAAATAAGATTTTAGGAAAGTTAAATTTTGAACTAATTTTGACCAGTTTTACATTATACTGTCTCGAAATATCGGGTTGTCACATCATCCCCCCGTTAGAGGGAATTTCGTCCTGAAATTAGAGTGTAAGCAGAATTGAAAACTTTGCTACAGATAGAAGTTTCATTTGATGCTCGCATTCCCAGGTGAACTCAGGTCCACGCTTGGCATTCTAGCGAACCTTTCACTAGCAGGGTACGAATTTGCTTCTTTCGTTTGACTTCACTGGTATGATAACTCTTCTTGGTCGAATGTATGTTGAGTGTTTTTGTGGTCTGTGAAAATACTACACCTTGTACCCTACAAGTAGTGTCTCCAGATATTCAGAGCAATTACCACTGCTCCTGACTCAAGATCATAAGTTGTATAGTTAACTTCCTGCGTCTTAAGCTGTCTTGAGGTATATGCAGTGACCTTTCCTCTTGCATAAGAACACAACCAAGCTATTGGTTGGATGCATTGCATTACTCCACGAAATCTTCTATCCCCTTTGGGAGGGATAATATCGGTGCGGTGCACCAAGATTTCTTTAGCGTTTGGAACGCTCTTTCTTGTTTACATACAAGTCTGGTGCTCCCCGAGGTAAGAATCTTGGCCTAAAGAATCCCCTTCTGAGGAGTTTTTTAAGCTCACTGGGGAGTTCCTGCATCCCAGTTGGAGCTAGATGATAAGTTGATTTGTCTATTGGGGTAGCCCTTGTAACTAAGTCGATTATGAACTCGACCTAACGTTGCGGTGATAATCCCAATAGTTCTTCTGGAAAGGTGTTGGGAAAGTCGTGTACTTCTAGTGTCTTTCGCTTCTTGGCTTGTTACGACGATGTGTGCAAGGAATGCGTGGTATTCCTTTCGTAAGCGCTTTTGAGCTTGAATACATGAAATGATGCGAAGGTTCGCACTTGATTTGTCTCCATAAATAACAAGAGGTTCTTTGATAGGGAGGTTAAGACAAACTGCTTTCTCAAAGTGCTTGATGTCGGCTTGATGTAGACTCAACCAATTCATACTGATTATGATGTCAAAACCTTATGGTTGATTAGATGTTGTGAAGATCTAAAAGAAGGTATGATTACTCATGAATTAAGGAAAAAGGATAGGTACTTTTGTTCCATCTGTCTCTCTTGTCCCGATCGGCAGGAAGGCATGTGTTTGGCTTCTATGTTTATTCGCATGGCAGCACGATCACTCGTAGTCTTAGGCAGTCTCCATCCTGAATTTCATATTAGAACTCATACATGGTTCATCAATCACAGTTTTGCGTATATGAGTCGTATATAATTAAGATTGAAAAGGTAGTCGAATAAATGATTCTTCCTTAAGCCCACATCCCAACGAGGAAAAGAAGTTAAAGGGGAATCATCTATTCTAAACCTGTAGAACCTTGATTATATACCACCCTTGTGTATACATTCTTCATGATAGATCAACCGTAAGGGTCTCTGGATTGAACTTGACGTACTGTATGAGTGGTACTTCGGGAAAGTTTGTTGAGGTTTCTTTGAAAGGATAAGAAACATGAGGTACTCTACACATTAGTGCTTTGGAGTTCTGAAATGACGGCTTCGCTAGAAAGATGTCTACGGAGAAAGAGATTTACGCATGAAACAGGTATTGTGAGGATTGAATTGACTCAAGTAGAATGATAATATCGGAATCACTTGGAAATAAAGGCATTAGATTTGATCATAAAGGCGTTACAGACAAAACACTACAGTGCAAGTTTTAACAGAGTTACAGTACTTTAGATTAACTACAAGACTATTGCTGCGAACAAGGTATACTACAAAAGGCAATTATACGCAGCACGAGGGTCCCTTTACTGACGGGAACTTGCAAAAGATAAGGCTATAGTTGCACTAGTTTTAAACATGTTTAAAAGCATACTCAGTACTGACGATTGGAAGTGAACCCATATGATAGTAGGGTCCTTCATTGCCTTTTTCCATTCTGAGGTCAAACTCCTCCCGTTCCACCATAATTCTTCTCTGTTGGGCAGTCCTTCTTGAAGTGTCCCATTATGCCACATAGATGGCATATACGAGAAATTTCGACGTTGGTGGTTCAAGTAATGTGTTGGATCCGAGTCTTGCAGTAACGAACGGTGTCTCACTTTTTATTGTAGTTTAAGCATTGCATTTTCCGACAAGGTCCATGATGCTGATAGTTGCATTTGTTGCACTTTTGGAGATTCCCATTATACTGTCTGGTCGGGTTCGGGATAACTGGGATACTAGAAGGGATGGTAGTAGGAGGTACAGAAGTCGTGGCTGCGAAGGCTGCCACAATTTGTTGTCTTTTGCTCACCCTTTGGGGTGATTTGCCTTCAAATTTATCCCATATTTTTAGTTTGCTATTATTGGGCTTGAGATTCGGAGTTTCGTGGTAGTTTGTTACTCGCTGAGGTACTTGATTGTTATTTGGGTTGGAATTATTGCTAACAATCCCGCTAACATTTGCGTTGTTAGCGTTAAGGTGAGTCAGAACAGCTGTCACGATAGCTGAAACTGCAGCTTGAAAGGTAGCTGCATCAATCTGAAGAGTTGGTTTTTGGTTGATGGGTTGATCACTTTTCTTCGGCGACATGATTCTGTTACACAGAAAGAAAATGAATTCGTGAGCGAGTAAGGTTGAACCTAGATGTATTTCGATCGATCATGTAAAGAGTAGAAGTATGTTCTCATGGGTTTGACCTACATCCCTATGATGTAGTCCCAGTATAGACTAGAATTAAGTTCATAGAATGGTCACAAGACGTTTGTCGTCCAAAATGGGGTACCATTGGTTGGTGAATAACATGATCTAACCTTTGAAACATAATTGGGAATGATCCCAAAGTTAAATTACCCTAGGCCACTAACTTGCCTAGATTGGGTTTCAGATAGACTCCAACGATAGTATGATGAAAGTATTTGAACAAAGAGTGACACAGAAGTTAGTTGACTGTCAATATCAATGATATTCATGATGTAATAAGTTTGGAAAAAAATTGACCTTGTAGAAGGTCTTACATCATATCTGGAGTTGAAAAGTCTTTGACAGCATAAGGCCTAACTAAAAATACTTACAGTACAAGGTAGTCACATAGAAAAGTGCTACACAAAACATAGACAGGAACACTGTTCTTTAAAAGCACGAAGGAAAGTAAAGCATCTCATACTGGCGACGGTCACCCCTATGGTGAACCCTTAGCTCAGCTAGTTGACGTTCCATATCAAGCAGGTATCTTTCATACACCCTCTAGCGTACTCTGAGCTCTATGACTTCGACTCTAGTTTCAGCCAGTTCTTGTAGCAAGGTCTCATGGTCTCTCTCACAGATCTCTTACGAGCATTCTGAAGGTGATTGGTGTGGATGGTATGCATTCCTGCATTGGCATCAACTTCTGCGATACGATGGAGAGCTGTCGTGCCCTGAATCTCGTTTCGGGCAACTCTATAGACCAGGATTGCCAGAACTCTGTCTGCTAAGCTTCCTTCTCTTAATTTGTGGAAGCTTCGGTCTCCATTAAACGGCATAGGTTGATCTTGCTCTTCGCTCCATGTTTCAAACTATTCTACCTAAAGAGGCGTCGGGCCATGAAAAGTCGGATGAGGGTTAGGATTTGGAATGGGAGTTACCGGGGGTAGGTTCTCAACTTCAGGTTCAGAGTTATCATCATCCGAAAGGTCTTCACCATGGTGATCATTCAAAGGGATCAGATGATCATTCTCTAGTTCTTCTCCAAACCATCTAGCATTGCCTTCGTTCGGAAGGTACAGGTTGTCGTGGGGATGGAGTCCAGCCATGTTATCTATGCGAGAATTGGGGTAAGGAAATAATTATTAGGCAAACTAACTAGATAATTATTAAGTAATCTTCATTAGTTACTTCACTATTTGTAAATTTCGTACCAGTTATATGTAATCAAAACATGATAGGCCTTCAAATAAGTGACCTTAACTCCAAATTCGCAAGGAACAGGGGTAAGCAAAATTCACATATTCTAAGTCTAGGACATCCTAGTTACATATAACCATAGTGTATCCACTTAGCAACTATTTACCTAGTAATGAAGATCCTTTTTAGTTCTCAAGTAAGTAATTATAGTAACACAAAATACTCCAATAGTATTTTAGACTTATGTTTTGTTCTAATGTTCTCATTGTGGTAGTGTTGGTAAGTTTTTAGACTTGTTGCCACATCACAACCATTCTTCGCCATATGCTAATCAGTCCTCGGACCAGCATATTTGATCAGGCTATGCCACTTCCAAGACTGACCATACATCCCCGATCTTATTTTTGATATTCAACAATCGTAATACTTTTGTTCTAATCATTGTGACACGAATTTTAGTATGAATGCAGGTATGTATACTTAGTTAAATATTTTATTATTTAAAAATATAAACTCTTGGTCAGAGTATTTTAATCCCGATGTGTTTATAGTTCGTATATATTTTATGGGATGATATACTTGATTCACTATAAACAACGCTCTGATACCAATCTGTCACACCCCCAAACCAGAAGGGCAGAATCGTTCGAGGGTGGATGACTTCATGTACAATATCATAACAATGCAAAGTAGTAAACAAGCAACAACATCGTCCATTGCATTAATAGTAATAGTTTAATACATGTGTGTTATTTCATAGTAATAAGACATTACAACAAGTAATCAAAATAAAAAGACGAGTCTTGACTGCTCCGTCTTTGCAAAACCTGGTCATCGTACATGTCTACTGGTGACCTGAGAATACAAGTTATTTTGAAAGTGTAGGTCAGCATTTAAGCTGGTGAGTTCATAAGTATTTAATGTCATTGTTTGTATAAGTATGATGAAAATGTTTGAAATTGTTCAATGTAATTGTTTGTATATGTTTTGAAAGCTCCTAGAATATCCCATATTTTCTACTTGTATAAAAGTAGCCTTTAATCGAGGCCTGACTGTTTTTGAATATTTGTTTCTAAAAGTCCAACATTTATCCATAAGTGTGTGGTAGTTTAAAAGTTCCAAAACTATAACACGATGATGTTTTTCATGCCTAAATAATAGATTTATGTATGTATAAAATCGCCAAGGCATTTGATGACTCTATAAACCAGTATATTTTTAATACTCCTTGTGAGTCTTTTGTCTAACTAAAACTGGTTAAAAGGGTGTTTATCCCGAATTGTGAACATGCTAATAATATCCCATGGTAGAGTTATTACCCCCTGAGCATGATTGAGTTAAATGTATATTAGTACGTACAAGAGTTGTTTCCGCGATTTGTAAGTTTCTCATAACCATACTAGACGTAGTACTAATGTCGACATTATTCACCTTAGACCTACCGGTCTAACTGGAGGTTACAGTTTAGGTGCGGGTTCGTCAAACCCGTATGGATCTATAAAAAAATTCACGCTCTCCCTCCAGGAGACTCTATTTAAAGATGGGGACTTTCGTTTTGGTACTAACAAAGCCATATGTCTCACATGATTGCTAACAACAAGTTCACGAGTAATATGATGAAATACCTTTTGTATGAAAAGATTATCATTGTTAAGAAGAATGCATACTTGTAAATAAAACGTTGGTATAGTTGGATCCGGAAGTGTTCTTATACTATAGTATTTTAGTATGTTCTCTTTATCATAGTATATTAGTATGTTCTTTTGTCATAGTGTTCTATGTTATAGTATTTGTATACGATAGTATTCTCCTAAACTATACCTATTATAGTTTACTAGTAGGTTCCGTTATAGTATTTGAAGAAATGAATGTACACCTTTGCTACTCAAAGGTATTGAACTGATTGAATAGTACTTTTATATCAACATATGTACACATAATATATAAGTTTAAAAGGAAATTTCGTAACACATTTGAATGACTCTAATAATAAATACTGATGACTTGATGTCAATGTATACAACGATTTAAAAATTAGTTTGTTTGATAAGACAGTGTAAAGTAAAAGAAATCCCTTGTTCGAAAACACAGTTATAAATCGCATGTGATTGATTATATAACAAAGAGTATAACAAAAGATTTATGTTTTTCACACGATGATAACCGTGTGTTTACTTGTATTCCCCCCTTAAAGTGTATAAAATGCATTTATAAAACATTTGAAAGTATAGTTATAGGGGTATGAACTCACTTGATAAGTGGTGAATCGAGCAGCATTTTGTTTCCAAGAAGGATCGTTCTTGACGTAACAACGAGTCTTGGGTGAAGAAACGAGCTTCATGCGGGCAGTACTTCGACTGGAAATAACTTAGTTTCTCGGGAGATTCGGAGCGTTGGGACTCGCGTCGTGTGTGAGAGGTGTTACCGGGGCTTCGGGGTGGTTTAGAAGGGTTTAATAGTGTGTTGAAGTAGGAGAGAGGATGGGGTTGAGCAACCAAACTCGAAAGGCTTAGATTTCATTATATAGTCACAATTTTGACTCTCACCTCGTGAGTTTTTCATAACTCACATCGTGAGTTTGGTCCCGAATCGTCATGGCATGCGTCAATTGTTAACTTGCTCTGGAAGGGTCATTCTGGCAGCTCACCTCGTGAGTTTTTTTGTTCACCTCGTGAGTCACCTGACAGCATGGGGTTTTGGACCCCGAACTTGTAAAATCTGTAACTTTCGCGTACGAGCTCCATTTTCAACGTTCTTTATATGCAAGCATAGCTGAAGATATGTTCTACAACTCTCGTTTAGACTCTGTTGGCTAATTTTGAATTTATTTTTAATTAATTATTTTTAACGGGCCGGGACTGGAAAAGTTCGTTAAAAATCCATAACTCCTTCATCTGATGTCCGTTTTCGTCAGACTTTTCACCGTTGCACTACTATTGTTGATGTCTTTGATTCTTATTTAGGTTGTATCGGCCAAAAATCTCTCGATCTCTATTTCGAGTTTTTAGTTGTCTACTGCTATATCCGGATCTTGGAAAAATCATAACTTCTTCATACGAAGTCAGATTTGGACGTTCTTTTTACGTACGTTTACGGTTTAATGATATCTACAACTTTCATTTAGATACTTAAAGCTAAAAACTATTGTATCGAAACTTCATGTTTTTACGTCTATCCTTATTGTCGATTTTGTCGGGAATTTTAGAATTGTTATAACTTTTTCGTTATAACTCGGATTTTAGTGCTCTTTATATGTACGAAAACCTTGATACAATTCTTACGACTTTATTTAACGCAAATAAGATTTTAGGAAAGTTATATTTTGACATTAATTTGACTAGTGTTACATTATATTGTCTCGAAATATCGGGTTGTCACAAGAAACGTGTCAAGTTTGATGAATTCGGTAAGTTTACAGGGAAGAATAATGTAGTGTTTGTTTGCTATTTTGGTGATCTTGTCCGCAAGAAGGTGGGATTATGTGCTCTTTGCTGGAAAAAAGTTAAACCCGAAATGAAGGACAAACTATGGGAAGAGATTATAGTAAATATTTTCTTCAATTTTTTAATCTGTATAACATATTATATGTAAAAATCAAGTATTAAATACTAACATTTTCATTGTTTTTTTTGTTTTAGCGCTATTTTGAGGTTCATGAAAGTGGAAAACAATTTGTGATGAATAGACTTGGTATTCTTCTATGGAACTTGAGAAGAAAGTTGTATGCAGATTACATCAAGCCACATCTAGGCAATCCCAAAAAGTTTGAGAAAATCCCCGTTCGTTATCGTGCACTAATCACTGAACAAGATGATTGGAACAAATTTGTGACTTATACGCAATCTCAAGAGTTTAATGTTAAAATATTTTTTCAAAAAGTATTCATTTATTTATCATAAACTGGGTTATAAAAGTGCGTGACAAATATTTTACTTTTATTTCACAGAATGTGTCACAAAGGACTATCAAAGCGAGAAAGATGTCAAAGTATGCTCATCGGATGGGACGAGGGGGTATACTACTCTTAGGAGGAAGTTGGTAAGCTTGGTCTTTAGTTAGATTAACTTCATAGCATTTTATTTAACATGCTTTTGTTTCATACTCTTTAAAATTAAATTTTTTTTTATCAAGATTGAAGATAATGTGATTTCAAAGGAGGAAATGCCCCCAAGGTCAGTTATGCGGTGTAAAGGGCGTGAAAGTAAAGGAGAATTTAAGGATGAAGATGTTAAAATCATGGTCGATAGACTTGTAACTTCACTACACTTTTCTTTTTCTTCTATTTTAAATATTTTAATCATTGTTATTAAGACAATAATTATTAATTTTTTGTTTGGTAGATGGAACATGAGAAGCAGATAAAAGGACAAGTAAATGTTGAACCAAGAACGGATGCCATGAACTTATTTTTGGCAAGGAAAAAGGCGGGTTTTTAAAGGGTGTCGGCATGGGAGTCACTTACAACAAATATTTCAATGTTCCTCGCAACAAAGGGTCATCTAAGGAAGAAATTAAGGATCTTAAAGTTGCACTGCATAATGGAAAACTTGAGCTTAAGAAAAAAGATGTTGAACTCAAGGCTTTGTCTACAAAAGTTAATGAACAAGATCAAACACTAAAGCTAGTTTTGGCTCATCTTAATGCAAAAGGAGGCGACTTTCCAAATCTGTCACATACAATTGTAAGTAATCTTATTAAAAATATATGTTGTCAACGTTAACTGTAAATTGCATTTCTTTTACACATTTTCCCTGTTTCTTTATATTTTCTAGGGTATTTCAACTGAGAAGATTGTACAAAGTAATGAAACGTCTCCTATTAGTCTCAAAACCAATGAACCTTCAGACCCTGTAACACCAGTATGTTATCATCTTATTAGATCATCGTTGATATATATATATATATATATATATATATATATATATATATATATATATATATATATATATATATATTGGTACTAATTTCTAATTTTTCATGTTGGACTTCAAATTATATAGGTTATTCCAAAACCCACCAAAAACATTTTCAAACGAAATCTGCAACTGCAACTCCCGATGCATAGTTGATTTCCATGAAATCTGCAACAATAGTATATACTAACCTTACAGTTTTCAATAACCTTTATTTAATCTTTTATGAATATATATATATATATATATATATATATATATATATATATATATATATATATAAAGTAAAGTCCCAATATTTTCATCAATTTGACATGAAAGTCCTAAACTTTATTTTTTTGACAGTAAACTTTATTTTTTTGACTGAACACGGACATGTTCACCTTAAATTATATGTGTCTAAAATATATCCAATAGTCTTAATTCAATACCAAATTATCGTTAATTTTAACAAGATGTGTGACTTTTATAATACTTATGATTTTAATTCACTTAATTATGCGTCTCTATACGTTAGGTTATAGTCACAAACGTGGATTGTTTTTTGTGACTAATAATTAGCAATTCGTCACATATGAAAGTAAAGTACTTGTCGCCATTTAGCAAACATGGTCACACTCACCATAATTAAAAGTTTACAAAAGATAAACAATAGTCTTAATAAAATTTAAACTGTGTGACTATAGGTAACAAAACAACTACACTAAAACAACATGAATGTCACATGTTGGTGATATACAGTCACCACGTTAACTAAATATGTGTGACTACTAACTGTTTAACGCTACAATATTGGATATTTAAGGAACAAAATTCCATACATATTTGCCACACTTTTGTACTACGACCAGATGTTTTCATAGCATACAGACACTACATTTTAAAGTGACCATAAGACCCATACGATGGCGTCACCTTCCGTTACACTTTTCAGTGAAAATATAAAATGTCACTATTCGCATATAGTCACACTTTTTTGGTGTGACTATAAGTCATTTTTCTTGTAGTGTACATTATTTATGTGGTTAGATTCATATGTGATTATATTTGTATAATCATGTGATTAGATATATTTAAGCACATATGATTAATTTGGATATAGATCTGTTTTAGTGTTCTTGGTTCAATATTTCTTATCATGTATATAATCACATGTGATTGTAAGTATATAATTACATATGACTTATATAGACAAGATTCATTTTTTACAAATAAAATTATATGTGATTATAAACAATTATTGAATCGAGAAAAAAACAATTATTGAATCAAGAACGTGAAAATGAATCTTAGCCACATAAATCATATGTGATTAGATACACATAATCATATGTTATTATATGTATCTAATCACATATGATTTATGTGGACAATATTCATTTTTGTATTCTCGATTCAATAGTTGTTATCATGTATTTACTCACATGTGATTATGCATATTTAATCACATATGGTTAATGTGAATAAGATTCAGATTTGCATTCTCATTTCAATAGTTGTTATCATGTATTTAATCATATGTCATTTTATATATTTGATCACATACGATTAATATAGACACAGAACAAATATTGAATCGAAAACACAAACATGGATCTTGTGCACATAAGTCATGTGATTAGATCATATAATCACATGTGATTAATACACGAGAACAATAAAATAAAACAAGTAATGCCTACATAATAGAAGAGTTAGTGTAACTCACTTCCTTGAACTTGAAAATCAACTAGTGTGAGCAATATGAATCCTTTCCTTTCCTATAACCTACACAACAATTATAACATTATTTAGCTTGTGCTTTGTTTTATTAATCTTAAAAAAAAACTTATTTATATATTTTATTATTTTCTATTTGGTTGTAGTACTCTTTTTGGGATCTGTTTTCTTACCTTTCAACCCATTATTAAATTTTGATAAATTAATATCGGTAAATTTCCCTCTTTTATCTTTTCAGAAATATAAAGACCTCGTTCTAATGATTTATGGTTGATTTTATATTAAATTTACAAGTTAGTAAGATTAAGCTGTCACTTTCTAGACCAATCAACACGCTTGGAATAAACTGTACCAATCTACTAAGAATTACATCAGTCCCTTTATATGTTGGAAAATATACATAAATATCTAACTATAAGATTTGGAATTTTAGCATTTGGATTTATAATGAATTTATTATGATTTTTTGAAGACAATGCATGAAATCTGTGACAGCATGGACCAGCCTGAGAAGATTGCCAATTTTACCCCTCAAGGAATTGGAATTTCGAAATGTGATTCAAAGTTTGAAGAAACTAGACACACTAAGATTTCCAAAAAACTAACTCTCATGATTTTTAGGTGTTCTTATTGAATTGCACGATTTTTACAAGTTGGAGGACAGATTTAGGAAAATTGATCATAATAGCTTTTAAATCACTTTTGGTGTTCTATTAAGGACTTAATGGTTAAGCCTTAAGTTTATCACTTTTAACATGATTGTTGGTTATTTATTAGTCTATTGAGATGTGAAATTTAATTTAACATAAGGGCCTTAATGCTTGGCTTGATAAGGGTTCAAAGTTAAGGATTTTCACATAAAAGGGTACTTTTACACTTGTTAGGTTCTTTCAGACAATATGACAAACACCTTGTGTGCATAAAATCCTACAATGATAATCAACTCTCTAATAAACTCCAATCTATCCATTAGAACTTACTATTTTCAATAAAAACAATAGAACTTACTGTTTTCAATAATAACAATCTAACTGTACACATAGTTCCTCACAAAAGCAAGTAAATGAACAAGCATGTTCATAATCCATCAACAACAGGAAAAGATACCAGAATTTTTCAAATAAAACGTCTTCTTATGTGAAATCAAGTATTAGACACTCAATTAGTCATTCATTATAAGCTTAATTTCATGAATTTCATGATAAATCGAGTCAATTTAGGTTGAAAAATGCAGATGTAAAGACTTGAAAAAAAATACTACCTGGAAGCTCTCATAGAACGTGTTTGTAGACATTAACTTCACAGTAGATTGAGACTTGCAGAAGAAATAGTTGAAGATGAGCTTTGTTGATAAGAGGCAGAAGGAGGTGACTTTTGAGGAAGTGTTTTTCTACCTGAGAAGATAAGAGGCAGAAGGAGTTGGTTTAGGAAGAGGACAAAAAAACGAAGGTAGTTTGGAGCGCCAGTTTTGGAAAATGAGAGGAGTTGATTTTCGGTAAGCTAACGAGTGGCATATTAAAAAGGATGTGAAAGTCGATCTATAGAGGTAGTTCAGGAGGAGGAGATGGATGAAGGTGGTTTATGAAGAGGAAAAGTGGAAGGAGGTGGTTTTTGATGGTACGAGGAGTAGAGGTGGAGGGAAGAGGAGGTGGTGCGGTGCTTTAGGAGGCGGCAGTCTGAGATTGATTCGAGATCAAGACACCAAACAGATCTAGAGAGAGTGAAGAAGCAGTTTTCCAGTGATTCTGGCGATGTTAGGGTGGTTCCGACGTTAGTATGGTGATTCCGGTGTCATTACAGCAATTCCGACGTCATTACGATGGTTCCGATAGAGGTCGTTGATGGTGATGCCGGTTCTGATTACGCAGATACATATGTAGAGAGAGAAAGAAGAGAGTGATATGTAGAGAGAATGTTTAAATATTGAATACACTATAAACAGGCGTGTTTTTTCAACTCGGCTAAAAAATGTTCTCAAATGTTCTCATGGGAAATATGTTCTCATTGGAACATAACTCTCTCTCTCTCTCTCTCTGTATATATATATATATATATATATATATATATATATATATATATATATATATATATATATATATATATATAGATCCGGTAAGAAATTTTTTTTGTTAGGAAGGTAAGAAGTTTTTTTTCTACATATTTTTTTGACAAACAAAATAAATGAATCACTAGATGATTCATTTGTAAGATGATTCACAAGAAAAAATTACGAAAAAAACAATTTTATGAGTCAATTTAAGTAAATTAAGAAAAAATTCAATTGATATGACAATTTTAGTGAATAACGACAGAATCATTGTATAATTGAATTATCGAGATGTTTTTTTGAGAATTTTTTCTAATGAATCATCTTACAAATGAATCATCTAATGATTTATTTTGTTTGTTCGTAAAAAAAAATATGTTGGAAAAAAACTTCTTAGCTTCCTACCAAAAATTTCCTTCTTATTTGATCTTGACTCTCTCTCTCTCTCTCTCTCTCTCTATATATATATATATATATATATATATATATATATATATATATATATATATATATATATATAGAGAGAGAGAGAGAGAGAGAGAGAGAGAGATATTTTTAGCAAGTTGAATTTATAATTGTATAAAGTTTCAAACTTTTTACTGATGTTTTTTTTTCATGTATAACATATTTTTGGCAATATTTTTTACAAAACGTCAAAAAGTTAAAAACATCCATAAGTCGTAAAAAAATATATAACACCTATTTCCGAAGTTATAAAAATGTATATCGGAGGATTTTAGGTTTTGGATGATATTGGGAAGAGTCTGAAATCATGGTACGGCCTTGGATGATCATGGTCTGAGCTTTAATGAAAATCATGGTGCCAGGTGACTCATTGGGCGACCTTCTTGAAATCTGAAACGCTAATTTTCGGGTGTTATGGCCTATTTAAAGATATGTATCTTTATTAAGGTTGCGACATTTCGCAACCCCCATTCCATGAGAGCATCACTAATCCAAAACCCTAGGTTCCATACTTGAGTTCTATGGGTTTAAGCCCTATCATGTAAAGCTTGATGGTGAAGGAAGCCTCTTTGTGGCATAAGACAACTACTTTCCAACTCAGATTCGTCATTCTCATCACATTTATGGACACTTTTTGGTAATTCTTGGTCTATTTTTTTATTTTGGATTTTGGAAAACTCCAAAGATGACTAGTTGAAATGACTCTAGACAGTTGAATGATAATTGAAAAATGAGTATGCTTACCTTCCTGTGCCATGCTTGTTTTTTTGTCATTTTAAGAGTTAGACTTAGAGTTTAGAGGATATTAAGATATAACTTAGGATAAAGTTGGAAACATTATGTTACACCCTGGCCGACGATGGAAGTGTCTGGGTTGCGACGCCAACGTTGGATCACAATCAACAAACATGTATTGAACATTACAAGGATTTAAAATAATATATTACAATCTTCCATAAATCTAGGTACAAAAGTTACGTAACTAGGTATCCTGAAAATGCGATAATAGAGAAACAAGTTCCATAAATCGTAATTTAAAATAACATAAAGACCTGGATATATAGGCCAAGAAAGGGGCAAGGAAATAGACTTACAATAAAATGCATGCCATGAACTTTTAGCTTCTAAGTTCCTGAAAATAAACACGTTTAAAATTTTCACAAATAAAATTTTCTATAACTGTCAAACCGATGTCGCGCATAGGTTTTGACTATGTGTACTTCTATAACTTGTAGGATAGGTTTTGACTATGTGTACTTCTATAACTGTCAAACCGATGTCGCACATGATTTACACAAATAAAATTTTCCCTGCACGAATGCACCAATGGATAGCATAGGGTAGCAGGGCCGAATCCACAAGAACACAGCCTAACAATCAATGCATTTTTGTGTAACATCCCATTTAATTAAATAAATACATAGATAAAGATTTATTAATGAATAATAGACCTAAAATAAATAATATTTAGTGGGGTGTTGGTATGGGGAACCAAATGATATAATTTTGGATTTTGGGGGTCAAAAGAGTAAGTTTTGGACTTGATTTGAAAGGGATTCCAGAAGGCAGTGTTTAATTGATAAATTATGTACTTAGGTTGAAAGGAATTTGTTATGAAAGGGCTAAATGGTAACTTTTGGATATGTTTTTAAAAGATCTTGCGGGGGAGGGGCTAGTATTGTAAAAAGAGAAAATGTTAAATAAAGGCATGAGATTTTGACTCGGCACCCCTTCCTCACGTGCATCTAGTATCAAACCCTAGCCCTAATTATACAGTCGCCATGCGCATGATGTTTAGCAATCGCTGCACCCCTCCGTTCACTATTCCAATCAGGCGCCTGCTACATTGTCGTTGAACACCGTCGACCGCTTCGCTGTCGTTGAAGGTTACCTTTGTGACATCTGCTGTCGAAAGCATCGATGGGGGTCGCTAGAGAACCACCGAGGACGAAAAAGGAACTATTGTTCGGCATTGTGCACTGTGAGCGTGAAGAGAAGGCTTTCAGTAATACTTAGCCACTTTCTTCTTTCTTCTTCTTCGTTTCTACCAAATGGACGTCGTGGGACGTCGCCACCTGCTGCCAGTGACCCTATGGTTACCGTTTCTACTCATTTTGGTTATGGCAGCCACCGGTGAGGGTGACTGAGTTGTGTATGATCGAGTATATGAGATATTCTCAGCATTTATGGTGTTATATGATAATTATTGGACCGGAAAATCCACAACCACCACCTCAAGGTGGTGGCTGCCACTTAGCTTTGCCTTCTGCCAGCACCAGCCACCATGGGAGGTGGCTGTGTGCGCGTATATTTTATGTTTGAGGTTGTTTATGCACTCTTTAGGCCGGAACCATCACCACCACCGTTGGAAATGGTGGCTGCCGCTGCCGACCACCACGACCCGAGGTGGCAGTGGGTGGTGTGGACCTAGTAGAACCCTAATTAGCCTTATTACTTAATAATGGACTGGGCTAGCTCGTGATTAGTTTATAAACGCTAATTAGGCTTTAGAAAACCCTAATTTTGAGTTTGTTGATTTGGATATTACCGGGACCCACGGTTGGACTGTCAATCGTGAATAATGTCCAACTTCATGGTGTGAATAGCCTAGCGGAGTGATTTACTTAATGAGTTAAGTCCTTAATGGGTTAAGTGAGAAACACTTAACCCTAATCATCATTTTATGTGAAAACCCTAATTTTTACTTGGGCCTTGTGTTGGGCCTTCCTATTGGGCTTTGGTGTTTGGGTCAGTGATTGGCCATCCAAGAGCAGTTAGATGGACTAGAATATTTAAATGGGCTTTAGGGTATGGCCCATATGAGGGTTTGGGCCCAATTTGGAAAATTATGCCATGGTTGGGCCTTGGTGGGCCCAATGGACTTGAGTTATTTATGAACCAGGTTGGTGGACCATGTTTAGACATAATATGTGAAGGTTGGTCTTAGATCCTAATGGGGTTATTTGTGGATTTGGCTAGTGATAGAAGCTGGAGTGTAGCAGCAACATTTATAGGATCTGTTCGCCATTCGAGGTGAGTCTTCTCACTATACTTTACCTAGAGTGGTAGTTATGTGTGACCAGAGGGTCTTGCGTGCTTGCTCGAGTTGTACATTTTACATAAGATATGTGTTGTGTGCTATATTATGTGATATTTAGACCAGACCAGTGGGTCCAACGAATTATGAGACCGGAGGGTCCTTACTTAGACCGGACCGGAGGGTCCAATGAGCAGTGAGACCGGAAGGTTCTCACCTAGACCAGACCAGTGGTTCCAATGAATTATGAGACTGAAGGGTCCTCACTTAGACCAGATCGAAGGGTCCAACGAGCTGTGGGACCGCAGGTTCGCACTGAGACACATTAACCGGAGGGTCTTACCTAGTTATAGCCTAGAGAGGCTAATGACTTGTGCGTGGTATTTTGGGGGACTCACTAAGCTTCGTGCTTACCGTGTTATGTGTCTTGTGTTTCAGGTACTTCTCAGGATCACGGGAAGGTGACGGATCGATTGTACACATGAGATAAAGAGTTATCTTTTGGAGGATCCTGGATTATTAATCAAACAATTCCTGTTTTGTTAATTTGATTATTGGGATTTTTGTGAAATGTATTATGAGAATTTTTTTAATTTAAAATGAAATTTTTGTTTGAAAATTTACGGTGTTACAAGTTGGTATCAGAGCCTTGGTTTGATGGATTCGGATGCACCTTCGGATATGTATGGACTCAAACTGAGGATTTGAGGAAACTTTTCAAAAGAAATGATTTTCTAAACGAACAAGAGTTTCTAAGCGAAAAACGAGAAAGAGCAGTGTGTACAATCTACCAGAGCCCGAATAGTGATTTCCTAAAATACCCTTACTTATTTGTGTTATGAGATATTATTGAGATATTAGTGATGCATGTTAGAAGATCGGGTAGGTATTTCATATATTAGGGATAGAGTTACCTGATTTGTGATACCTTAACCTAGTAGTTGTTATCTGTGATGTGCTTTGAGTATGTGCGGTGTAAGAGTATCCAACATGAATATTTTAGAGAAAGCCTTGAGTAGAGGAGTAATCTAGGAGTGATACCTAGATGAGTATTGGGGGAGTCTATTGAGGAAGTAGTTAGATACCCATGAGGGGTAAGGTTGCTTGAGTTTGGTGATACCTTGAGTGTGTGTAGAGCAAGTGGAGTTGTAACCGAGAGTGGTTTTACGTGCTGGTGGAGATTATTCGATGCCTGAATGTTGCTTGCTCTGAGATTTATGGAACTCTTGATGATGGGAGTCAGCTACCAAGTGAATATGATGATATTTAGGAGGTAGATGACTGGCATCATAAGGAGTTCTTCAGCAGCTGATGGCAGAGAAGTGTGAAAACCTGGGAAAAGCCTAAGGAGTTACATTGTCAAATGAGTATGCAGATAGAGGAGAGTATTCGTGGAAGAGAGATTAGTTATCACGGGATTGGTGATTGAGGAGGCTGAGCAATTACTTAGGAAATCTGGGATGATCCATGTGGAAAGTACAGGAAAATGTGGAAGGTAGTATGGGCCCGTACTACTGAAAGCAGAGGACCAATACTCAAAACAGGGAAACTTCCAAAGGTTCTAAGTAGCAGAATGAGAGGTGATTACATGGTTCGAGTACCATGATTCGTAACAAATTGAGAGGTGATCACGTGGTTCGAGTACTAGGATTCGTGGTGGTTAGCACTTCTGGTTTTACCGGTTATCTTGTTGTGTTTGGATAGTCTGAGATAAGACATGGGAGATTGCGGGGCCAGAAGGCCATATCGGTTGAGTTTAATGGAGTATGCTCTGGGTGGGCAAATCTGAGTTTAGATGTCAACGGTTTGACTGGTGAGGTGTCAGTTGGAGTCGTAAGACTCCAATAAGGGGTGGATATGATGCATCGTGGAGGATTGCAGTTTGATTTGAGTGGTCAGGCGATATCCTGTGGTGTCAAGCTCTATATTGAGGGTTAAATTGGTCCTGTTTCCCATTTTGGAAAGGATGGGTGAGTGAGTTTCTGATGTTAGAGATTAGAAGAAGACCCTGTAGGGCATCAAGTAGATGCAATATTGGCACCAAGATTATTTTGTTGTATGAGAGTGTTGAGTTACATTCTTATGTCGGGAAGGAGTTATCAGTAGGGACTGTGACAGAGAGGGCTCGAGTATACCTTATTTGAGTCTAGTAGGTCGTATATCAGCAACTGTTGCAGGGAAACTAGAGGAGTATATCGAGTTATCGGCTTTCGTGGCAATGCAATAGATCGACTGTGGTAGTGAGGTCTCTCGTGCTATGTCGAATCTTGCAGTGGGGTGATGGTTGAGGTTTGTGAGAATGAAGTATGTGCAGCCAGACGAGTTTCTGGGTGACTGGAGGCAGTCGCATGTGGAGGATTCCGAGGTTTACATTGTTGGATTAATGTCTAAGTCCATAACTATATTTGGTATGTACTTGACCCGACCCGGCATGGTCCATTTGGGTTGCAGTTCACCGACACAGTTTATATGGATAGTCTTTTGAGAATAGTATATTTATGATTTATATTAATATATTATAAGGTCTAATATATTAATATATAATCATATTATTTAATTAGTATTGATCAAGATTTAATTTATAATTAATTAAGTGACCAAAATGAACTAATTAAATATGGACTCTTATATATATTTGGAATGGGCCAAGTTCATTTAGGTTGGGCTAAGCTATCATGGATAGTCCATGGAGTGTTTAACCCATGGATCATATGAAATGAAAGGTTATGGGTTTAACCATAGTCTCCATACTATATAAAGATGTCATTGGTTGGTGAAATTGGCACTAGTGTGGGTACACTAAGAAGGGCTAGCCGATTTCACTAGAGAGAACAAAAGTATCAATATTATCAAAGTCTTCCAAGGTGTTTTGGTGATTTGTGATTCCACTTGAGGCTTCCACACTATTGGGGCTAAGCTCTTAAAGCTTGAAGACATCAAGCTACATCAAAAGCTGTGTCATCTAACTAGTACTTTGTAGTATAAGAGCTTCATAATATGCTAGTTAGGATTAAAGCCTTGGAATTTTCTTCCTTGCATATATAATAGAGAAAACATAGATCCAATGTTTATAGGGTTGCATGTACATCATAGGAGTGTTAGAATGCTCAAAACCCAACAGTGGTATCAAAGCCTAGGCTTGTTTTCTTGTTATTCTTGCAAAATTGGCTGAAAAATTGAGTTTTTATGATGTCTTCACAGCAGACTCGCCAAGTCCACTGATGGACTCGCCGAGTCCAAGACAAAATGCATCCAACTCGCCGATTTGGTTCGTCCACTCGACGAGTTGGGCCCCCAGACAGCATATATTCGATTGTTTTGGCTGGAATTAGACTAGGAACATTACCCTTAGATGTTTTTGGACTTATAAACTTGTTTTTGATGTGGTAATGTTCATGCTAATCCAATTTCAAAGATAATTGTCAATATATTCATGTTTTGCATTAGTTTAAAGTTTAGACTAATTACATGAAAAAGTTTGATGTGTATTATCTTTGATCATATGAGTTGCTTAGATTAATAGATAAGTTAATTGAATAGTTGTTTTCAACCCATTTTAATCTAAAGTTGATTCTAAAATGTGTTTGTGTAACTTGTCCTCGAGTTACATGAAAAGTCACATTTAAGTTTCTTAAAACTCATAAAAATTGTCATAGGTTACAAAAATGAAGAGTCTTGTTCTCATTAAATGGTTTTATGACTCCATAACTTGTCCTCAAGTTGTAGAGGTTCAAGAGTCTCTTCATTAAATAAAATATTTGTAACCTTAGTTAAACTCATAAAGCTTCCATAAGTTATGAATTATGAAGAGTCACTTTCTTAATTAGTTTAAAGTCTTCCATAACTTGTCCTCAAGTTATGGAACTTGAAGAGTTTTTTAATTAAAACTACTTTAAACACATAAGTTATGGAATCGAAAAGTTTTGAAAGTTACAAAACATGCCCTCAAGTTTTGGAATTTGAAAAGTTTACTCTTATGAATACTTTAATTCCAAGTTTAGCCCTTAGAAATTTAAAAGTTAAACTTCAACCCTTATACTTTATAATATTATAAGTTAACAATATTTATATATATGAATAAGAGTAAAGTCAGTCTTATCGTTAGTAGGCCTTATTCATGAAGCTGGTCTATAAGAGGGGCTGGGGTATAAGGTTACTGCCTATAAAATGGCAGTTTAATGGGTGTCTACTCTCACCCACCGCTTCCTTGACTGGTGGAGGGTCGTTAGCCGAACAGGTAGGACAAAGACTATAAATTCTCCCTTCATTAAAAGTATTAATGATAAAAACTAAGTAACTAAACCTTTTATAAATACCCAATCTTAATTACTTAGGAAAATGTGAATAAGTTGCTAATCCATGAAATTACACTTTGCACTTTGTTTAAGTCGGTTAGTGGAGCGTGTGTGGTTAACCGGCACACTAACTCGTATTTAACAAGGTAGGCAAAGGGTAACTTAATGTTTATCATAGTATCGATGGAGCATCTGTGGTTAATCTGTACATCGATTGAGGGGTGAATACTTAAGGGTACCAAGTAATTTGCATGGTTACTTCACACCTTGTTTTGTGATCCTCGGCATCCTAGTCACAAAACCTGAAGGGCCCACTCGAGATTGAAACATGCCTTTGAAAAGTTCAATGAATCTCAAAATATCCAGGAGTTACAAATCCAATTAAAAACCTAGTAATTTATTTCATTTGTCATGGTGGAAATTGGTGAATCGTCATTCACCTACCTTCAAATATTCTATAGCTTGGATTACGACATCCCTCTTCCAAGCTATAAAATAGTTTGTTGGTTCCTAGGTTTAATATTTCATATTGGGTGTTATATTAAGGACTTTAAATCAACTATCTTGAATATCTCCCAAAAGATGTCTAGTTCAGACATCTATGATCTTCCCAAATCTCTTGGAACTTCACTTCCTCCACCTCCTCCAATTATTCTCCATAACCCACAAGTTCAAGGTCACTCAAGCCCTATTGGCAAGGCAAGGTCTAGGTGTAATCACATCTTGGAGATGAGGTCACATACTGACAAGTCGGGAGAGTTGGGTGTCAAAGTATTGAGAACGTTAGTGGTTCAATCACTTTCTAAGTCACATAGTGAGTTCCTTTGGGAATCCTATGAAATAGACTATAACAAGACCCTTAATGATCTTATCTATTTGCTTGGTGTTGCTGAATCAGCAATGATTTGTAAGGCTAGTAAAGCTAATTTGATTAGAAGATCGACTTCCCAAAACTTTATGGACATTGAAAATGGTGACACTGGAAATCCAGAAAAAGCATTCTCTTCCTAATGGAAAGGGATCGGCCATAGTCAACTCGGTTGACCAAATGGTAAAGAGAAAGTTGGGTGTCAAAGTCTTAAGAAAGTTAGTGGTTTAATCACTTTCTAAGTCACATAGTGAGTTCCTTTGGGACTCGTATGAAACAAACTATGACAAGACCCTTAATGATTTTATCTATTTGCTTGGTGTTGCTGAATCAGCAATGATTTGTAAGGCTAGTAAAGCTAATTTGATTAGAAGATCGACTTCCCAAAACTTTATGGACATTGAAAATGGTGACACTGGAAATCCAAAAAAAGCATTCTCTTCCTAATGGAAAGGGATCGGCCATAGTCAACTCGGTTAATCAAATGGTAAAGAGAAAGGCTAAATGTGAGATTATCCCATGTACCATTCCTAAAGGATCCATATGGTTCTATTGGCAAAAAGGAAAGAGCAATTGTTGCGAAGCTGCCAAATCTACCTGAAAGATCATAAGGTTGGTAAAGTCAATAAGTTTGACTCTACTTCAGGTAAGGTTCACTATCAAACTCTATTAAGTTTCTATTCTGAGATTCTTATTACATGATGTGACTTGGTTACATGTTGATGTTTTAAGTATCAAAGAGAAGTAAAGAAACTTAAAAGAAGTATATGTTGATTCTGATTGCGAAGATGGATTTCGATCGCATGATTCTGATTGCGAAGATGGATTTAGATTGCTAGGAAACATGTAATAACATTGTTTTCATTTAAAGTTGCATTGTAAGGGAAAAGTTTTTCTGCATTTTGATAAATAAATAAAAATTTGTTTTACTTTATTTTATATCTCCTTACAATGGCATTTATGAAAACTTGATGTTTGTATGTTTCTAGCAACATTGGAAATGTGAATTTGATTCTTTCATTTGTGGTAGTGTCTAAATTTACCAAATAAGGAAATATTCTTATCACCCAATTTTCAATTGGACCGAAACATGGAATCATACAAGGTGATGAGTGTGATGTGTGAGAATTTTCAACTTTGGAAAATTAAGACTAGTTCCGTGGTCACATGTATATGTGACTCAAGAGAAGGACTAAGGGATCAAGTACACTTTCTTGTGCACTTGTCAAAGTCCACCACAAAAGATGAATAAGACTATTCGTCATGATTTGCTAAGGTTTAGTAAATATGATTATACTTACAAGCTTAAGTATAGTTCTGAAACATTGGAAGATTTTCAATGTATGACAGAATGAATAAGAAGAATCAAATTAGGCAGAAGGATAAAAGTTTCTCAAATCTGAAAAGATGGGATAGTACTTTAGTATCATGTTATAAGATCATCTTAACGATTTTGAGACCTTATCGCAATTCATCTTCTAAGTGCATTCTGATAGTTAAATAGAGGAGTTATGAATTGTTGAAATGGTTAAATCAAGAAAATGATTCATACTTCGTTCCAAAACAAGTCTTAGAGTCTTACTCCAAGACTGTAAGTTTAGTGACATATCTTAAAGAAAGGTTTAAAACACTTGTCAAATGTAAGAGTAAAATTGTCCTACTCTTGTACATTTGAAATTGGTAAGTTGTGATGTTTTGGATAAAACAAAGACCAACTTAGGCCAATTGTGTGAAGTGTTTGTCTTGATAAAGAATCTGCACACAACTAGAGGTTTATAACCTATCGTGTTGACATTTCTGTGCCCATTCCAGTTAAGTTGGCTATACATTGGAGTTCTACATGTTCTCAATTGTTTGCATAACTATTTGGAAGCAATGGCAGGCCCTTGAGCTTCCAGGTGGCAAGAAGTAAAGATTGCACAAGTTCAATCCATATGACTTAGGATTTGTCACTAACCTAGTCTTGTGATTATGGTTTGATAAATGCACATGGATAAGAACACATATACCATAAAATCTAAATGTCATATGGTTTCTCTTCGATTCATGAAAATGATGGTAAGGAAACTCTTTCACTAAGTAGATTTTAAGTAGATAGCAATTGTGATATTTGCAGTTCTCAAAGTCGTTAGTGGAGCGTGCGTGGTTAACCGGAACACTAACATTGACTTATGAGAAATGGCAAAATTCCTAAACAATTTAGACTATGATTACGACATCCCTTTTCATAGTTCTGAAATTGTTTAGACACACCTGTGAGTTATCTAAGATGTGGTGTATACTTTTGATAAAGCCTTATCAAAGCAATCTAGTATCAGAAATCTGAACATTGGTAAGAATGTCAATAAAGTATTGACTTCTAGAGGTCCAGCTGATTTCTGAGTACATGTCAAAGCTAGTGGGAGCATAAGTGTTATGCTAATAATCATCATGTTAGTGGGAGCATGATAATTATGATAAAGGTTGTAAGTTAGCAATGTTAATTATAAAAAACAAAACGTCTCATTGAGAAAAAGTTGTTTTGCTATAATTAAGGGAGACGAAATTATACTTCATCTCAAATCTAAAAGCCTAGATTGAGGTTTTAATCGTATTTACTCAAGAATATATATGAATTTCATGTTGGAATGGCTCAACAGAAGGAAATTCTATATATGGGTTCATTATTTGCGTTCTAAAATTCGATTATGATTATGACATCCCTTTTCATAATCTGAATTATGAGAACTTGGCAAATATCAATGGAAATAATATAGCAAAAGAATGGTTTAGTCTTTATGTGAGACATCATGAATCGTGTCCCATATGCTTCGGATATAGGATCGATTACATGTGCTATATTCATCCTTTCTAAAATTTTCCAAATGCCTGGGGCATTAAGAAGGGAAAAGGTCTAGAATTAGATATGACTAAAATGATTAAGCAATTGTTGAGGACAATCTAAGGTTTACCAAAGATTGGTTGCTCAAGGACAGTTGGAAGTATAGTGTTAATTTTGAAAGGACCATATTGACATAATCTGTAAGGAGGCAACTCCTGTTCAGAAGTGATAGTCAAAATGGAATATGGAAATGTTTCAAAGTTAGAAAGTATTCAATATGTAAGATTTGGAAACTTAATGCAAGAAGGATGTTTCCAAGGAGTTGATCTCCTTTGGAATACTCTATAATGATTATTACCAAGTCTTTGTGAATTTGTGCATAATCATTACAAGAGGATCAATGCATATAAGTTTAGAATCTAACAAATTTTAGTAAATGGCATGAATTTGGAATTCTTGCATTTGCAGTAAGGAATTGGGATTGTGAAATGAGAATCATTGGAGGTATATTCAACTGGTCTATTTCACAAATTAAAGATCATAGACAAACATAGTATGCATACTTGGTTTTTGGCATGACTAGTGTTTAGAAAAACATAGTGTACATGCTTGGAGCATGGTACAACTAGTTATTTAATTAAATTATAAAGTTGATAAAACCGAAACAATGAATAATGAGTAATCAGTATGGTGATATATAGAAAGTGTTTTATTTATATTCATAGGTTTTGATACCATATTAGATTCATTTATTCTTTTGTTTCACTTTGCATGTTTTGACTTCCATAATAACTAGGTTATTCTTCCGGAATGACTAAGTTATTCAAACCATCCACAGCCGGTCATATGTTGGAAGTAGATATGAATCAATACTATCATGGGTTGGCTTGTAGAGGTCCATGTTGGTGGACAAAGTTGTGCTACAACACTCATGAGTGCTCATAAGTTCTGAGTATTGGATTCAACCCGCGCTCATTTAAATTACTTCATGGATTTTATCACGAGTAATCATGAGATGATAATATCTTATATTCTTCAAACCTAGAGATATGAGTTGTTACTATGAGTTGATAGTACATTAATTACACAAAAACGCATTGGTAACTTGAGTTATAAAATGTGCCTTTGTGTATGATTCAACAAGTAGTAGAACAAGTCATATGAGTCGAAGTTTATCCATTCCTTTTACCATCGGGATAAAAGTGATATATGTTGGCCCCTTGATGATTTATGATGACACATGTGAGTGCTCGGCCAAGCCAGGACTGATTTGATTTGTTCAATCTGTCAGTCGTCATGAATCGGAAATCGAGAAACAACAAATGGACAGAGAGAATGATTATAATCGATGTCTCAGTCCATATGATATCTAGAATGGAGGAATATATGATCCCTTATCTAATGGACAAGTTCATCGCAAGGTCAGAGTTCGACAGCGAATTTAGGAGCTACGATTGCCAGTTAGGTTTTGAAGTCATACGCAATAATAGTTTTAGACTTATCCAAGTGGGAGACTATTGGATTAATGTCTAAGTCCATAACTATATTTGGTATGTACTTGACCTGACCTAACATGGTCCATTTGGGTTGCACTTTACCGGCACAGTTTATATGGATAGTCTTTTGAGAATAGTATATTTATGATTTATATTAATATATTATAAGGTCTAATATATTAACATATAAACATATTATTTAATTAGTATTGATCAAGAATTAATTTATAACTAATTAAGTGATCAAAATAAACTAATTAAATATGGACTCTTATATATATATATATATATATATATATATATATATATATATATATATATATATATATATATATATGGAATGGGCCAAGTTCGTTTAGGTTGGGCTAAGCTTCCAAGGATAGTTCATGGAGTGTTTAACCCTAGTCTCCATACTATATAAAGATTTCATTGGTTGGTGAAATTGGCACTAGTGTGGGTACACTAAGAAGGGCTATCCGATTTCACTAGAGAGAACCAAAGTATCAATATTCTCAAAGTCTTCCAAGGTGTTTTGGTGATTTGTGATTCCAGTTGAGGCTTCCACACTATTGGGGCTAAGCTCTTAAAGCTTGAAGACATCAAGCTACATCAAAAGGTATGTCATCTAACTAGTACTTTGTAGTATAAGAGCTTCATATATGCTAGTTAGGATTAAAGCCTTGGAATATTGTTACTTGCATATATAATAGAGAAAATATAGATCCAAGGTTTATAGGGTTGCATGTACACCATAGGAGTGTTAGAATGCTCAAAACCCAATATACATATGGGGTTCGGGGTACTTGGGGTTATTTGGTCATTTTCTGGAAAGTCATCGAGTGCTATGTGGTACGTCCCCTGAGTTGGGAATGATACGTCTAGAGAGCCAGTCTGCAGTGTCATTGATTGGGTATGACATTGGGCGATGGTTTGAACCCTAAGTGGGGGAGAACGTGGTATTTTGTTGGGATGATCATCACTCTATTCAATTTGGGGATTAGAGGATTGGGTGTCAGGAACCTGCGGTACGATCATATGAGACTTGGGTTTAGTAGTGGATGAGGCAAGGCGCAGAGTGAGATTATGCATATTGTACTTGTCCATGAAAGAACGAGTGTACCCATGGCGAGTAGCCATTGGTCAAGGATCTTATTATGGTTAAGGATTCTTCAGGGTTGCAGTGGTCGGGTTCGAGGCGGTTGGTTCGTCGAGGTCCAGTTTTGATTATTGAGATTTGATAGTTTAATGTATAGATTGTATCCATATCCTAGGAGGAGCAGCATTTGATTAATCAGTTAGTTTCAGAGTTATAATGAGTAGCTTCTCATGGGTTTTGATCAGTAATAGGATGGGGTTTATTTAGATCAATCATGAATTATGTGATATTTTAGTTGTTAGAAAATTAATCTAAATGAATTTTAATGACTTCCATAACTTGTCCTCAAGTTATGGAAAATGAAAGGTCTCATCCATTAAAATATAATTACACTCATACATTATAGAAATGAAGAGTTTTGACAAGTTTCAAAACTTGTCCTCAAGTTTTGGAATTTCTAAAGTCTCACTTATGAATACTTTAAGGTTACTCCCTATAAAATGGCAGTTTACTAGGTGTCCATTCTCACCCACCGCTTCCTTGACTGGTGGAGGGTTGTTAGCCGAACGGGTAGGATAGGACATCAATTCTCATTATAGGTATAATGATAATGATAAAGTAAATAAGCTTTATCAAATTACCAATCTTAGTTACTTTAGGAAAAATTTGAAAGTGGTGCTATCCCATGAAATTGCACTTTGCACCTTATTAAGTCATTAGTGGAGCGTGTGTGGTTAACTGGCACACTAATCTGGGACTGACAGTGTGTGACAAAGGGTAGTTTGATGTTAATCATATATCAATGGAGCGTGTGGTTAACCGGCACATTGATTAGGTGATTTGTAAGATAGGGTGTACCAAGATAATTTGCATGGTTATTCACACCTTGTTTGTGATCCTCATCATCCCAGTCATAAGCCTGAAGGGCATAATCGAGATTTAAACATGCCATTGAAAAGTTCAATGAGTCTTAAAAGATCTATGAATTTCAAACCAATTAAAACTTAATAATCCATTTTGTTTTTCATAGTGGAAATTGGTAAATCGCCATTTACCTACCTTCAAATATTTTACAATTGGATTACGGCATCCCTTTTCGCAATTGTAGAATATTGTATTGGGTCCTAGCCTTAATATTTCATTTTGGGTGACATATTAAGGACTTAACTCAACTAACTTGAATTTCTACCTCATAAATGTCTAGTCCTGACAACTGTGGTCTTCCTTATCCTTTTGGGAAAAGATTTCCTTATGAGGATGATATCCCACATGGCGATCAAGGTGAAAGATTAATCCCTTTGTTGTGCATTAATGAAACTGGAAATCATACTTCACTTCCTCCACCTCCTCTAATTATTCGCCCTAACCCACAGTTCAAAGACATAAAAGTTTCAAGGTTACTCATGCCCTATTGGCAAGAAAACACAAGGATGGAAATTATGTATGAGCTTACATATTGACAAGCCGGGAGAGTTGGGTGTCGAAGTCTCGAGGAAGTTGGTGGTTGACGGGGTTCTTCAGTCACTTCCTGAATCATATAGTAGGTTCATTAAGGACTACTATATGACAAACCACGACATGACCCTTATTGATCTAGCATATTTTCTAGTTGCTGCTGAATCAAAAATGATTTGGTGCACTGGTAAAGCAAATTTGATTGGAAGATCCACTTCCCAAGAGTAGCAAGGACACAAGTGACAATCCAGAAATGATTTCTTCTCCTAGGAGAGAATAAATTGGAGAAAGTCAAAAATTTTGAACTTAAGAGAAAGGTCAGTTCTGGAATTGTGTCACGTGCCAATATGAAAGAAACCATTTGTTCCTACTGCCATTTAGAGGGACATTGGAAGCGAAGCTGCCCTGACTACCGGAGAGATCTAAGAGATGGTAAAGTCAAAATCTTTGACTCTACTTTAGGTAAGTCCACTATCTACCTCTATTAAGTTCCCAATGGTTGATTGTTAATACTATTGGATAAGGTGTCTAAGTCCATAACTATATTTGGTATGTACTTGACCCGACCCGGCATGGTCCATTTGGGTTGCATGGCGTCATGCACTTGAATAGACTAAATTGAGAGAAATAGACATTTATGGTTTATTAATATATTAAGTTCTAATATATTAATAATATTATTTAATTAGTTTGATCAAAGAATTAATTTAGAATTAATTAAGTGATCAAAGAAAGACTAATTAAATTAAATATATGGGTTGATTATGTAAATAATCTATTCTTTAATAGTGGGCTAATGATCCATGCTTTATGTACTGGGCTAAAACCCATAGGGTGCTCATGGATAGTCCATGGAGGTTACAAACCCATGGATCATGGGAAATGAAAGTTCATGACAAGTAGGGTTTACATGGTGTAACCCTAGTTGTGACACCCTATAAAAAGAACCCATGGCCAACCAAAAATGGCACTAGTGTGTGTACAAGAGGGCATAACCGATTTTAGAAGTGTTCTAATTTCTCTTAAAGTTATTCCAAGTGTACTTGGTGTTTTGTGATACATTTGAGGCATCACACTTGAGGTGCTAGGCTCACAAGGTTTCAAGGAATCCAATCAACAAAAACGTATGTTCTCAAACTAGCATTTATGTTTAAAAGTTCCCCAAGTATGCGAGACAGTTCATGAACCTTGGAAAAAGAATTATTTGCATGTATCTTAGTTAAACATATATCCAAGGTGTCTAGCGTTGCATATACACCATAGGAGTGTTCGAATGCTCAAAAGTATGTTTCCATGGTATCTGTGAAAAATTCTCGCTTATATGGTTCCGCAAATTGTTTTTTATCTTATTTTAAAGTATCCTTACAATGGCATCTGTGAAAAATTCTTGCTTATATGTTTCCATTGATAGCAATATTGGAAAATGGATTTGATTCTTTCGTTTGTGGTAGTGTCCTAATTTACCAAATAAGGAAAGATTCTCATCACCCAAGTTTCAATTGGATAGAAACTTGGAATCATGGAACTTGTATTGTATGATGAATGAGAATTTTTATCTTTGGGAAATTAAGACTAATTCCTTGTTCACATGTAGATGTGAGTCAAGTGAAGGACTGGGAGAGCTGGTGCACTTGGTTATGCGCAGGTCAAGTCCACCACAAAGAACGATAAGACTATTCATTATGATTTACTAAAGTTTAGTAAATATGGTTATACTTAGAAGATTAAGTATGATTCTGAATCATTGAAAAAGTTTCAATGTATAGCAGAACGAATAAGAAGAATCAAATTAGGCAAAAAGATAAAAGTTTCTCCAATCTAAAAATATGGGAGAGTACTTTAGTTTTGTGTTTTATGATTATCTTAGTGATTATGAAACCAAATCACAATTCATTCTTCAAGGATATTTGAGTGCATTTGTATGGCTAGGAAGAGGAATCATGAATTGTTGGAATGGTTAAATCAAATAGATGAATCATACTTCGTTCCAAAATCAAATCTTAGAGTTGTACTCCAAGATTGTAGCTTGAGTGACATAATCTTAAGAAAGGTTTATAACACTTATCAAATGTAGAGTAAAATGTTTCTTGCTCTTCTACATGTGAAATTGGTAAGTTGTGATGTTTTGGATAAGACAAATACCAACTAAGACTAAATGTGTGAAGTATTTGTCTTTGTCACACCCCCAAACCAAGGATGGCGGAAACGTTCGAGGGTGGAGGACTTCATGTAGAGTATCACAACAACGAGTATAATAGTGCTCAAAGTAAATACAACCATCATAAATATAACTGAAAAGTTACTCCAATGTACAAGTTTACATGAATCAAATCAATTACATTATGAAACAAAATGAACTGTTTGACGATTTATCGTCCCATCCTCAAAACGTTGTTGGTTTCCTGTTTTCACTGAATTCCTGAGAATACAAGTAGTTTTGAAAAAGTGTCAACGCAAAGGTTGGTGAGTTCATAAGAGATTTTATTGGAGAAATAGACCGTTTTCCTTGTAAAAATGATATGATATGTATTCAGAAAATCCGATATTTTCTTTATAAAGTTTATGTAATGTAGTCTCATAACCGATGACCAAAATGTATAAGTAACCTTTCTTATTAAAGGAAAATGAAATGTGCTTAAATTGACATAAACGCACTTGAATTAGATGATGTTCCCGAAACTTCTATTGTTTGTTAATACTTGATGTATATGTAGTCCTAAGTCTTATGACCGAGAAAATAACAAGTATCGCCTATACTTAAAGCTATAAATGTGGTTTCAAATGATGTGTAGACATAAATACCAAAAACCGAATGTAGACAGTAATATCGGTACTTATTGAGATAAAAGTGATTTTAAAATCGACATAAAAACCCATTAAAGTTTTATAAAAAAAAAATCCCGTAAACTTTGTGTATTGTTATATCCTTATGTGAGCCGCTATAATCATACTTAAGACTAATGAACCTGCCACGACGTTTCTCAGGCGTCGAATAACTGAAATGACAATTATCACCCGTAGACCTGCAGGTCCAACTGTAGCTAGCAGCAAGGTGTGGGGTGTCAAGCCCAATATAGATCTATATACAACTATCACGTTCTCCCTCCAGGAGACTCTGATTATAACGTACAGGATTTTATATTCCGCACTCGGACGTACGGAAAGAGAATGTCTCACAATTTAGGTTAACAAGTTTACAAGTTGTATGCGGGAGTGTAAAACCTTTCTATATGAATGTACCCTTTTCGTACGTGTGTGTTATGTGATGTATTGAAAACTATACCTATTATAGTTTTATCCAAAATGTTTGTAATATATAAGAACTCTTTTATGAAAAAGCGTTAGGATTATAAAATCCATTAAACTATATTTATTATAGATTATATATATGCACGTGTTCTAAATGAATGAATAATCTTATCATGAATGACTTATTTCCAGTTTAAGATGATAAAGTTTACAACATATCACATTCAATACTTAGAACTTGACATTATACACTTTGCTCAACATAATACAAAGTGTTGTAAAAAAAAAATATTACAAGCTGTTAACAAATTTTCAGCCTTTCTACACTGTTTTTGAAAATTCATAGAAAAATCATACGAAGTCGAAAACTGAATCCGTAAATTCTGGGAGTTCCCAAAATGTGTCTAGTTTACTCATAATTTTTATCATGATTTTTAATGACCTGTAACTTAGGTGAAAAAGTCCATAATCACAGACTGGTCCGGATTGGTGTTTGAAAGGATAGGCAGTTTTGTAAAAATCACCATAATTTGTAGAAAAATCGTATGGAGATGTGCAAGTAGTCATTTTAAAGCTAAGAAGTGGAACTACATGCACCTAAAATAGTTTTGAAAACTAAAATGGTTAAGGTGTCCAAAACAGTCCGTGAATGGAGTCCAACTTTTCTGATGAAAGTTGTTAGGAAATTTTAGTTATGTTCTTGGTGTTTTAACTTGTATTCCCCCCCTAAAAACTTAAGAAAACATGAAAATGTAGGGGTATGAACTCACCTTGTGTGATTTCAGTAGATAGGTGTTGAAGAAGAGAAGTGTTCAACCCAAGAACACTTGAAGAATCGCTTGAAGATTCGAAGCTCTAACACAAATATAATGGAGTTTGTGTAAGATAACCCATGATTTGAGTGGAAATAATTGAGATAATCTTAAAGGAAATGGATTATGCTTACCAAAGGTGGAGGAAACTCTCAAGATCAGCCCTTGAACTCGGGTTTCTAGAGAGAGAAAGTGAGAGAGAAAGGAGTTTGATCTTCTTGTGAAATGAGAATAAATGAGAGAAAATGAGGAGAGATGATGAATATCCAGCTCTCAAAAACATGGGAAGGAGTGATGATTGAGTGGAAAGGACATTGATGTGACTTAGGTAAGGTGGGGAGGTATGGCTGGTCATAGAGTGGGTGTGGGAGTGGTTGCTTGTGTCATAAAATAAAGCAAAGTCAACACTCCTCCTATTTGTACTTTTACCCACTTGCTTTTATTATTTAGATAGAGATTTTTATGAATTTATGATTAAATTGTGAATATTTAGGGTTTATTATGTTAAAATATGATTTTGGGTGAAAACCCCGCGTTAAAATAATTAAAAACGGGCCTTAAACGCAAAATTACTCGAAAACCGGAAGAAAAGGCTTCCCAGCGAGGCCTCTCGGTCCTAGGCCGAGGTTCGGTCCCTAGGCCGAGGTTCGGTCAGGAGGGTGCATGGTTCGGAAGCGAAGGCGCGAGCCAGAAGAAAGAAGCGAAGCGAGGCTGGTCCGAAGAGAAGCAGTCCGAGGCGAAGGCAAGGGGGTTCGGTCCGAAGTCTGGCTAGAACCGAAGGTACTGTTGTGAACAGTAATGAACAGTACTTTCGGTTCGGATTTTTCCTTCTTGCATGGTTCGGTTCGGACCTCCTTCAATGCCGGGTTCGGTTCGGATGAACAGTGGTTTCGGTTCAGCTCATGAACAGTACTTTCGGTTCAGACCCTCATGAATAGTGCTTTCGGTTCGGTTCATGAATAGTACTTTCGGTTCGGAGGGTTCGTTTCTTAAGTCCGTTTTTCGCGTAGACTTCCATTCTTGGGCTATTTTTCGCCAATTTCGAGGGTCGGGATGCCCCGAGTGATTATAGAAAGTCGGGGAGAGATTTCGAGAGAGATTTGAGAGAGATTCCTCGTTCTCAGAGAGATTTGGGAGAGATTTGACGTACTTGGAGAGATTTCACATACAAAGAGATACGTGAGAGAGATTTCACATACTTAGAGAGATTTGGGCGAGATTTGACATACTTGGAGAGATTTCACATACGGAGAGAGATTTGGGAGAGATTTCACATACTTAGGGAGATTTGGGAGAGATTTGACATACTTGGAGAGATTTCACATAGAGAGAGATTTGGGAGAGATTTCACGTACTTAGGGAGATTTGGGAGAGATTTGACATACTTGGAGAGATTTCACATACGGAGAGAGATTTGGGAGAGATTTCACATACTTAGGGAGATTTGGGAGAGATTTGACATACTTGGAGAGATTTCACATAGAGAGAGATTTGGGAGAGATTTCACATACTTAGGGAGATTTGGGAGAGATTTCACATATTTGGAGAGATTTCACATACAGAGAGAGATTTGGGAGAGATTTCACATACTTAGGGAGATTTGGGAGAGATTTGACATTCTTGGAGAGATTTCACATACGGAGAGAGATTTGGGAGAGATTTCACATACTTAGGGAGATTTGGGAGAGATTTGACATTCTTGGAGAGATTTCACATACGGAGAGAGATTTCACATACTTAGGGAGATTTGGGAGAGATTTGACATTCTTGGAGAGATTTGGGAGAGGTTTCACATACTTAGAGATATGTGGGAGAGGTTTCACATACTTAGAGATATGTGGGAGAGATTTCACATACTTTGAGATATGTGGGAGAGGTTTCACATACTTAGAGATATGTGGGAGAGGTTTCACATACTTAGAGATATGTGGGAGAGGTTTCACATACTTAGAGATATGTGGGAGAGGTTTCACATACTTAGAGATATGTGGGAGAGGTTTCACATACTTAGAGATATGTGGGAGAGGTTTCACATACTTAGAGATATGTGGGAGAGGTTTCACATACTTAGAGATATGTGGGAGAGGTTTCACATACTTAGAGATATGTGGGAGAGGTTTCACATACTTAGAGATATGTGGGAGAGGTTTCACATACTTAGAGATATGTGGGAGAGGTTTCACATACTTAGAGATTTGTGGGAGAGATTTCATTGGTGACCTTTTTGAGTGTCCGGCTACGCACTGCAAGGTCCTTAAACCCCGTTAAGCCTTGATTAGGGATCTTGCATACTCCCGGTGAGTATGTAACATTGTTTTATCGGTTTGGCTCTCCACGTACCACCGTTTTAGGTTAAGGAGATCTAGGTGAACACACTTTTTGATTTATGATCTCTCATTAGAATAGAGAGTTGTTTAGAATTTACATAACGTAAACTCTAGTACTCACGGCGAATTGGGTTGACCGGTTTGACTTGTTGACTTTAGTTGACTTTGACTTGATCGAAAATTGACGGTTGTCACATCATCCCCCCGTTAGAGGGAATTTCGTCCCGAAATTTGAATTTAGGCAAGGAGTTTGTAAGTGACTAAGGTCGGCTCTACATTATTTTGATTCTGACTAAGAGATGAGTTATTATACACGAAATCTTAGCTCATACACATTATGATATAACCAATACTGGGCGGATAGTAAAATGTGTGATTCTACTTCAGTTTCACATCCCAACGAGGAAAAGAAACTAAGTCAGAATTCTCACATGCTATTATCTACCAGGTATTCGTTATATATAACTGGGGAATGTATAAGTGAGGAAATCATAACAAATAACTTAGTAATTCTCCTTACTACGAGGGTAGATAAGCAAGTCACTTACAACGACAACGATGAACTGATCCTAGTAAGAATGGCACATCCTATGAATACTGCGAACGGGTTGGTCCTATCCGAGGGGTATCACTACAGACTTGCAGCGTCCGCATCGAATTTGGAGAGTTGTCCTCGGACATCCTTATCCAATACTCGCGACTGGTGATATTCAGATCTCAGGTCTGATTCCTAAAGGGTACCTCGTTCCTTGTGGTTGGTCGGCCTATTCGTTTATGTGAGGCAGATAGTGAAGGTTTCTACTGGAGATATTATCAAGGCCTCTGAAGTTAATGGAACTATGAGCAATTTGCCTTTCTATTTGAAGAATAAGAACGGAGCTTTCCAGGGTGAAAAGCTTGGTTCCTCAACTTTATTGTTGAGTAGTTCAACAGGTTTGACCTAAGAGTTCTTGTAGCTCGGTAGGTAGCATGAGGGTTTGGTTTACACGATTAGGCCTTCTTAGATGGTAGGACATTTACTCGCCCTCCCGGGCTACCTTGGCTCGAAGTTCATGGCAGAACTCGTACCATGTCTTTCCCAGGCTTCCGTGCTTGGACCTTGTCTGCTACATGCGTGACATTCCCAAGGGTCTCCTGTAAGTACTTGTGCAAGGTTCCGGAAGTATAACACTCCTCTGATGCGTGTTTTGGGGTTCCGTGGCAAAAGATAATCCGTAGGTTCGAGCTGGATGTTTATGAGAGACGAAGGTTTCGATGTTTGGAGGGGTTAGGTGAAAGGTCCTTTTATAGATGTTAAGTTGGGAAGATGAGGGCTATATCAATGAAGATTGAATGACGAAAGCAATATCTTTTTAGATAAAACTAGCTAAGCTGCATTCGCAAGAGGGGATCACTAGAGTGATAGAGTATCTTGTGTTTCTTTTTAGGGTGATAAACTTTGTTTGATGTTATCATTATCGTAGTTGATTTATACCACGGTGCCTAGCACTGGCGGCAGGTGTGTTTCGAGAATTAGTAATGATATTTGACATCATGACCCCTGACAGGTCTCTCTATGATCGAATGGTATATGAACGTCGTATGTGATCTGATGTTGGGGAATCGTCGAGTGGATGGCCCCACTCAACTCTTACTATTAGACACGGATTAGGAGTTGAGATGAAATTACTTGTTTCAAAACTTCAGTATTTCGATTATGATTAACCCCGATGTATGTATAAAGTCATCACATCTTAGAGGTAATGATCTTTAGATCATATATGAATGTATTTGGTTCGATTTAAACGAGAGAGTATTTTAACTATTTTTAGAAAGACGGTGACTTTAGCAAGCATAACAATTTCATTACAAACATATAGTACTTAAACGTTTTTGTCGTTGGGAAACATTACAAAAGTCCTAATATGGTTCCCTATTACCCTTGCTGGTTCGTTTGTTAAGCTCCTCCGCTTTCCCCGTCATTCCTCTCAGTTGGGCAGTTTCTCTTGAAGTGTCCCGCTTCGCCACATAGGAAGCACACTGGAATTTCTTTGGTAATGGGGGTTGGTGTGATGTACTGGGACGGGGTCCTACAGAAACGGGCGGTATGTCCTTCCCTGTAGCAGTTATCACATTGTAAAATTCGGCAAGCTCCTGTGTGATGGTAATTACACTTGTTACACTTCGGGAGTGACCCCTTATATGGTCTGGTCGGCGTTTGGGTGGTAGATCATGTGGCTAGTATTGGGGCAGGTGTTGTGACTGCTGTTGCGATGGTGGGGGTGGCCATAGGTTGTTGTCTTTTAGTGGATTTTTGAGATTGGTGGCGCTCTTTCATGTTCCAAAACTTTCTCTTCTTGTTCGTAGGTTTGAGACCTGAGGTATTTTTGCTGGCGGACACCCGCTGGTGTTCCTGAATGTTACCATTATCTGTATCGTCAACACCGCTTCCATTTCTGCTGGCGTTGTTAGCATTGAACTGTGCCATGACGGCTGCCGTGACTGCAGCCTGAAAAGTAGCAGCGTCTATCTGCAGAGTTGGCACCTTGCTAGTTGGTTGGTTCCCTCTTGGTGAAGACATAGTTCTGTTTCACGATGAAGAACATCTTCGTTAGTGGAAATGGTTATCTTAAGTGCATCCTTACAATTTATAATAACGCATATAAATTTTTGCACATTACTGTACTACTCCTAGTGTTTCCGCTAACATTCTTGAAATAGGGTTACAGCAGTAGGTAGGGGTAGGTTTCATACGGGCGTCAAGCTTTACCCATCTTGGAATCATGTGTGTCCAAACACGCTTGGCTGGGGATTTCTGATGGGATCCGGTGCATTAGTGCTGGTATGATCGCACCCAAGAGTCTATGATGAAGGAATTTCTCAACAAAATGATTAAGGGTGAGGTGATAATGAGTTTTTAGAATGGCTACTCGTCGTAAGTTTCTAACTAAGCTTTATCTTATATTGATTTGTAACGTAATTTGGTCGTTAAGGGCGTTCTGAAAACAATTCATAACGGGGGTCTTTACATGGTAACTCATGAATTTCCAGTAGTTCTGCACCCAAGTGGTGCCTTATAGTTGACCCAGGCTAGGTCCTTATCATGACCAATTAGAACATGTTCTCGAAGGTTTGACTTGCATCCCTATGATGCAATCCTAATACAGAGTAGAAGTAAGTTCAGGTGGTGATCCTTTGATGTTGGTTGTTTGAAACCGAGTTCCATTGGTTGGTGAATGACATGATCCAACTGTTGGGTTTTGAGCAATCTAACACTTCCTAAGTGTGCATGCAACCCTAATAAACCTTGGATCTATGTTTTTCTAAATACATGCAAAATAATAATTTTCCAAGGTTTATAACCTATCTAACATGGCATGGGGAACATTTCAACATAAAAGAGTTAGAAGAGATTACATACCTTTTGTTGTGTTGGGTTCTTAGGAGTTTGAGGGCCAAGCACCAATAGTGTGAATGCCTCAAATGGAATCACAAACACCACAAACTCTTGGAAAACTTTGAGAGAGTATACACACTCTTGTATTTTCGGCCACACACATGCACACACACACTAGAACACTAGCTTTCTCTTAGGCTATCTTAGGCTCTCTTTCATGCACCATAAGCATGCTTATATAGTATGCATGGTTAGGGTGAAACCCTAATAACCCATGTCTTTTCCTATTCCAAGGATCCATGGGTTAAAAGCTCCATGGATCATCCATGGACTTCCACATAAGCCTAGCCCATTAACAAATGAGTATTAGCCCACACTATATAAAACAAATAGCCCATAATTTAATTAGTATTCCTTTTAATCTCTAAATTAATCCATAATTAATTTAAGACTAAAACTAATTAAATAACGTAACTTCATATTAATATATTATAACTCATAATATATTAATAAACATATGTGTATAACTCTCATAAAATTATCCATAATAGTTTGGATGAGATGCAACCCAAATGGACCATGCCGGTCGGGTCAAGTATATACCAAATAAGTTATGGACTTAGACACCTTATCCAACAGACTCCCACTTGGATAAGTCTAATAACTATATTTGCCTATAACTTCAGGAACCAACCAACAATCGCAGCTCTCGAAAACTCCCTCGAACAATGAAGACTCTGTCGAACTATGAAGCGCCATTTTTAGATAAGTGATCACATAATCCTCTGTTCTCATGATATCAGCCGGACAAACACATGGAACTATGTCTTGCTTATTGTCTAGCAGTTGTTTCTCGATTATCCGATTTGTTTGACGAAGAACTTCACTGAACACATCGGTTTAGTTCTGACCAGGCCTGGTATATGGGTCAACACAAAATCATCGAGGGGCCCGGATATCGCTTCTATTTCTAGAAGGAACAGATAAACTTCGACTGATATGCTTGTTCTACTATTTATTGAATTGTACACAAAGGCACGTTTTATAACATCAAGTTACTGATGCGTTTACGTGCAATCAATGCACAACCAACTCATAGGTAACAACTCATATCTCTAGGTTTAAAGATTTATATGATGTTATCGACTCACGATCACTCGAGATAAATTCCATGAAGTGATACAAGTGAGCGTGGGTTTATACCAATACTCATAACTTATGAGTACTCATGAATGTTGCAGCAACCATTGCCATGCCTAAACACCTTTAAGGCATCTACAAACCCAATTCATGACAATCTTGATTCATACCTACTTCCGACGTATGATCGATTGTGGAGGTTTGAACAAATTAATTATTCTGGAAGTCAAAACATGCAAAACTGAAACAATAGTAAATAATTGACAATGATAGTAACACTTTACTCATAAATAAATCACAAATTTTATTCATCATCAAACGTCGATTACATTTTACAAGTTTCAGGAAAACTGTCTAATCTGTAAAACTAATATCGTCCCTCAGCCCGATGCGTCTCGCATGCTGAAAATGCTTAACCCTCGTCAGTCCCTTCGTAAGGGGATCTGCAGGATTCTCATCTGACGATATCCTCCTTGTCACAAGGAGTCCTTCTTCAATCTTGTGCCTTATGAAGTGATATTTTCTGTCAATGTGTCGGGATCTGCCATGATCTCTTGGTTCCTTGGCTAAGATAACCGCAGCATTGTTGTCACAGAAAATCTCTATAGGTTCCTTAATAGCTGGTACAACTCCAAGGTCTCCGATGAAGTTCTTTAGCCATATCGCCTCCTTCGCTGCTTCACTCGCTGCTATATACTCTGACTCACAAGTCGAATCAGCCACCGTCTCCTGCTTGGAACTCTTCCAAGAAATTGCCCCTCCATTTAAGGTAAAGATCCAGCCCGACTGAGAGCGGAAATTATCCCTATCAGTCTGAAAACCAGCATCACTATACCCTAATATTCTCAAGTCATCACTGCCACCAAGGGTAAGGACCCAATCCTTAGTCCTCCGCAGGTACTTGAGAATGTTCTTTACCGCGGTCCAATGAGCCTTGCCAGGGTTCCCCTGATACCTGCTGACCATGCTCAAAGCAAATGCCACATCAGGACGGGTACAAGTCACAGCATACATGATCGAGCCAACTGCGGAAGCATATGGTAATTGACTCATCTCAGCTATCTCAGCCTCTGTACTCGGACTCTGAGTCTTACTCAGTTTGGTATTGCTTTGGATCGGTAAATCTCCTTTCTTGGAATTCTCCATGTTGAACCTTTTCAACACCTTATCCAAGTAGATACTCTGACTAAGTCCAATTAGTCTTCTACTCCTTTCTCTTAATATCCTTATCCCTAGGATATAGGTAGCCTCCCCTAGGTCCTTCATAGCAAAGCACTTCCCAAGCCAGGACTTAACCTCCTGCAAGGTCATTTCCTATGAGTAGTATGTCATCCACATACAGTACCAAGAAGCTAACTATACTCCCACTAGCTCTGACATACATGCAAGACTCATCTTCGCTTCTCAAGAAGCCAAACTCTTTTACCTTCTCATCAAAACAAAGATTCCAGCTACGAGATGCTTGTTTTAATCCATAAATGGATTTCTTAAGCTTGCATACTCTATTAGGGTACTCTGCATTGACAAAACCCTCTGGCTGATTCATGTACACATCCTCAGCCAACTTTCCATTAAGGAAAGCGGTTTTGACATCCATTTGCCATATTTCATAATCATGAAATGCTGCAATGGCTAACATAACCCTAATAGACTTAATCTTGGCCACCGGCGAGAAGGTTTCATCATAATCAATACCTTGAGTTTGAGTAAAACCCTTCGCAACCAGTCGAGCCTTATAAGTATGCACTTTTCCTTCCATGTCGGTCTTCTTTTTGAAGATCCATTTGCACCCGACTGTTTTACGGCCTGGTACATTGTCAACCAAGTTCCAAACTTGATTGTCATACATGGACTGTATCTCGCTGTCCATAGCCTCCTTCCATTTAGCAGACTCCGGGCCTGCCATGGCTTCCTTAACACTGCTAGGTTCATCCAAATTTACTAGTGTACTATCACTAATAAACGTATCACCTTCCGTAGTAATATGAAAACCATAATAAAACGAAGGTGTGTTCCTAACCCGTGTGGAACGTCTCGGAGGTACAGACTCGTCAGCTGGATCAACAGGAGTTTCTTCCTCAGGTTGATTGCTAGTGTCTGAGGTTCCTTCACCAATTGATTCTTGAATTTCTTCAAGATCAATCTGCCTCCCACTGTCTCCTTGGCTTATAAATTCTTTCTCGCGAAAGATCCCTCTTCGTGCTACAAAAACCACATTCTCACTGGGTCTGTAGAAAAGGTAACCGAAGGATTTCTGTGGGTAGCCGATGAAAATACACCTTTCACTTCGGGGTTCAAGCTTATCATGAGTTTCACGCCTCACGAAGGCTTCGCAACCCCAAATTTTTATGTGGTCCAAATTGGGAACCTTCCCAGTCCACATCTCATGAGGTGTTTTGGTAACCTTCTTTGTAGGGACTAGATTAAGGATATGGGCGGCAGTCTCTAAGGCATACCCCCAAAAGGAGATTGGTAACGAAACTCGACTCATCATAGAGCGAACCATGTCCAACAAGGTACGATTACGCCTCTCAGCTACACCATTCAGCTGTGGTGTCCTGGGAGGAGTCAATTGTGAGACAATCCCACACTCCTTAAGATAGTCAAGGAACTCGATACTAAGATACTCACCACCTCGATCGGATCGAAGCATCTTAATGTTCCTGCCCAATTGATTTTCTACTTCCTGTTTGAATTCCTTAAACCTTTCAAAGGTTTCGGACTTGTGTTTGATCAAGTAGACATACCCATATCTACTATAATCATCAATAAAAGTCACATAATACCGATTAGCGTCCCTTGTGGCGGTTTTGAATGGCCCACATACATCAGTATGTATTAGGTCCAACAAACCTTCACCCCTCTCACAAGTTCCAGTGAAGGGTGATTTTGTCATTTTTCCAAGTAGACAAGATTCACAACTATCATCTGATTTGAGGTCAAATGATTCCAAGACTCCACTCTTTTGGAGTTGGTCTATGCGTTTCTTGTTTACATGTCCAAGACGACAATGCCATAATGATGCTTTATCTAGGCTAGTAGAAGAATCAATATACAACACATTATTTCCTAAGTTGTCTACAATCGACACAGTTTCATACACGCCATCACAAGGTAATGCTTTAAAATAAAACACATTATTAAAGAAAGCATTAATACCACCACATTCATTATCAAACGAAAAGGTAAAACCTTGTTTGTACAAAGCATGAAAAGAAATAATATTCCTCGCCATTTCAGACGAGTATACACATTTATTCAAATCTAATTTTAACCCATTATTAAGCAACAAAGTATAAACTCCAATCTTGGAAACAGGTGAAGCCTTCCTATTCCCCATGATTAAGTTTATCTTCCCGTGCTCCACATCCTCACTTCTTCTTAGGCCCTGCAAATCAGAACATATGTGAATACCACATCCTGTATCAAGCACCCAAGAGTTAGAATATGTTGAGTAATTAGACAATATAGTGTAAATACCTGCATAGGTGGGTTTCACTTTCCCATCCTTTAGATCCTGCAAGTACTTAGGGCAGTTTCGCTTCCAGTGTGCCTTTTCATGGCAATAAAAGCATTCAACATCCTTTGGAATGGCAGAAGGAGTGACAGAACCGTTCTTAGTCTTGGATGAGGAGCCTTCAAGAGACTTTCCCTTGGTACCCTTCGAAGGGTGATTCCTCTTTTTCCCTTTGCCTAGCCCAATAGCTAAAACAGGGGTAGAAGTTGGAGTAGGAGTAGTAGAGGTAACAACCGCTTTGCCCTTAAGACCGGTTTCAGCGGTCTTCAAGAGTCCTTGAAGCTTGCTGAGGGTAACTTCCTCCTTGTTCATATGATATGTCATTCGAAAATGATCATAACAAGAAGGCAAGGAGTGCAAAATGATGTCAATTGCTAACTCCTCGGGGATGTTAACATTCAGCTTCAGCAAACGGTCCACATACCTTTGCATCTTTTGCATGTGGCCCGTGACGGATTCACCGTCCTTCATGCGGCTAGTTATTATGGAGGAGATTATTTCATACCGCTCCTGACGAGCACTCTGATGGTACCTTTCCATCAAGTCTTGGTGCATCTCAAAAGGGTAGAAATCTTCATATGACTTTTGGAGCTCGGCTGTCATCGTGGCCATCATGATACATGCCACCTTAGTAGCATCTCTCTCATGAGTCCTGAATTCAGCGATCTCCTCAGGAGTAGCAGTAGACTCATCAAGTTCTTTTAACTCCTTATCGAGGACATATTCCTTGTCCTCGTAACGAGTAACCATCCTGATGTTCCTAATCCAATCCATGAAGTTGGAACCATCAAAGATGACCCTCCCACAAAGATTCATGAGAGAGAAAGAACCAGTTGGGTTAGAGCCTGAAGCATTAGTGTTGGAAGACATCTGAAAGAAGAAAGTAAGTTTAGATTAGATATTTAGGATCCTTAATAAGACACCCAAATGTAATATTAAGGCTAGGATCCAATCACAATATATTACACTTAGAAGAGGGATGCCGTAATCTAAGTAATAATATATTTGAAAGGTAGGCGAATGACGATTCACCAATTTCCACCATGAAAACGAAATGATTAATTAGGTTTAATTGGATTTGAAATTCCTAGATTCTTTTGAGATTCATTGAACTTTTCAATGGCATGTTTCAATCTCGATTGTGCCCTTCAAGTTTTGTGACTGGGATGCCGAGGATCACAAAACAAGGTGTGAATAACCATGCTAACTCACTTGGTACTCCTAATATTATCACCTAATCAATGTGCCGGTTAACCACACACGCTCCATTGATCTATGACAACATTAAGTTACCCTTCGTGATCCTTACTAGTTTAATTAGTGTGCCGGTTAACCACACACGCTCCACTAACGACTTGGTAAGGTACAAAGTGTGAATTCCATGGATTAGCACCATGTTCACATTTTCCTAAAATAACTAAGATTGGGAATTAAAAGAGTTTAGTTATTTTATAATATTCATTATACTTTTAATGAGGATTTAAAGTCGTTGTTCTACCCGTTCGGCTAACGACCCTCCACCGATCAAGCAAGCGGTGGGTGAGAGTATACACCCATTAAGTCGCCATTTTATAGGCAACAACCTTATACCCACCTTATAGACCGGCTTCGTGAATGAGGCTTACTAACGGTAAAACGACTTATTCTTATACATATATATAATAATTAACCATTAATGTTATAAATAGTATAAGGGTTGAATTTTAACTATTAAAACTCTAAGGTTTGGAATTAAAGTTTATTAAAGTGTGTGAAACTTTACAAATTCCAAAACTTGAGGACAAGTTTTGTAACTTTGCAAAACTCTTCATTTCATAACTTATGAATTAAAGGTTCATAAAAATGAAGACTCTTCATTTTCATGTAACTTATGTGTTTTAAGTGTGTGTTAAATGAAAGTGACCTTTGGTAATCCATAACTTGAGGACAAATTATGGACTCCATTAAAACACATAAATGATTAAGAATTAATTCTAAACAATTCAGCAAATAATTCCTATCATTTTCTAAATTCATAAGAACATGAACATGATCATCAAAAATTCAAGAATTATATGAACACATAAAATCATGGATTTTTGATATATGCTATTGTAAATGGATTAGAACAACCATTACACCAACTAAAATAAGTTTTACAACACCAAAACAATTTAGGGTAATGTTTCCAGTCCATTTCCAGCAGCAAAAGTCGAGATTCTGCATTCTTTCGATCCTACTCGCCGAGTGCACGAACGGACTCGTCGAGTAGGTTGAAGTTTGCCTTGGACTCGGCGAGTCCCCCCAATGGACTCGGCGAGTCTAGCATGCAGACAGCAACGATTTCGACTTTTTTCACTATTTTGCATCAAGTATCAAACAAGCAAGCCTAGGCTCTGATACCACTGTTGGGTTTTGAGCAATCTAACACTTCCTAAGTGTGCATGCAACCCTAATAAACCTTGGATCTATGTTTGTCTAAATACATGCAAAATAATAATTTTCCAAGGTTTATAACCTATCTAACATGGCATGGGGAACATTTCAACATAAAAGAGTTAGAAGAGATTACATACCTTTTGTTGTGTTGGGTTCTTAGGAGTTTGAGGGCCAAGCACCAATAGTGTGAATGCCTCAAATGGAATCACAAACACCACAAACTCTTGGAAAACTTTGAGAGAGTATACACACTCTTGTATTTTCGGCCACACACATGCACACACACACTAGAACACTAGCTTTCTCTTAGGCTATCTTAGGCTCTCTTTCATGCTCCATAAGCATGCTTATATAGTATGCATGGTTAGGGTGAAACCCTAATAACCCATGTCTTTTCCTATTCCAAGGATCCATGGGTTAAAAGCTCCATGGATCATCCATGGACTTCCACATAAGCCTAGCCCATTAACAAATGAGTATTAGCCCACACTATATAAAACAAATAGCCCATAATTTAATTAGTATTCCTTTTAATCTCTAAATTAATCCATAATTAATTTAAGACTAAAACTAATTAAATAACGTAACTTCATATTAATATATTATAACTCATAATATATTAATAAACATATGTGTATAACTCTCATAAAATTATCCATAATAGTTTGGATGAGATGCAACCCAAATGGACCATGCCGGTCGGGTCAAGTATATACCAAATAAGTTATGGACTTAGACACCTTATCCAACACCAACCTTGGAGAGAAGATCAGGAACGATTCCGGAGCTAGATTACTCTAGTCTTACAACTTGAATAGAGTGGGTTTTAGGCAGGCTCCTATCGCAGCATGATGGGAGTGTTTGAACAAAAGGGTGACACAGAACCCGGTTGATTGATACGTCATTGATGTTTAAGATGTAACAAATTAGGGAAAGTAAATTGACCTTGTAGAGGGTCTTATATCATATCAAAGCAGGGGTGTCTTGGTCGCCTAAAGGTCTCACTAAAGGTACCTACAGTACAAGATAGTTTCATAGGAAATACCTCATAGGGCATAGATAGGGATAACGATTCCTTTTTAACATGAAATGAAGTAAGGCATTTACTACTGGCGGCGGTCATTTTTCTTGTGATCTCTCAGTTCAGCTAGTTGCCGCTCCATATCAAGCATGTGCCTTTCGTACACCCTCTGGCGTACTCGGAGTTTTATGACATCGGTTCGTGATTCAGCCAGTGCTTGCAGCAAGGTTTCATAGTCTTTCGCAGACTTTTCACGAGTGTGCTCAAGGCGATTGGTGCGGATCGTATGTATTCTTGCATTTGCATCAACCTCTGCGATACTATGGAGAGTTGTTCTGCTCCGAATCTCGTCTCGGGCAACTCTACAGACCAGGTTTGGAAAAATTCTATCTGCTGGGGTTCCTTCGTTTATGTTGCAGAAGTTTCGATCTCCATCGAATGACATAGGTTGGTCTTGCTCTTCGCTCCAGATTTCCAAGCACTCTACCCAAGGAGGCATCGGGCCTTGAAAAGCCGGTCGAGGATTGGGATTGGGAACACGGGTCATCGAGGATAGGTTCACCATTTCAGGTTCGGAGTCGAAACCGTCAGCAAGGCCTTCAGCTCGGTGACCATCCACAGGGATTGGGTGATCATTCTCTGGCTCCTCTCCGAGCCATTCAGTATTGTTGTGGCTAGGGTAGTACGGGTCGTCGTGGGGATGAAATCCAGCCATGATATCTTTGCGAGAAAATGGGGATATAAGAAGTAACTAAGTAGACATACTAATTAGATAATTATAAGATGATCTTTATCAGGTACTTCAATACATTGTTTAGTGCATACTAGTCATATGTATTTGGGACAGGATAGACCTTCGAATAAGCGACCCTAACTCTAAATCCCCAATCCAACGAGAACAGGAAGTAAAGCAAAGATCCACAGATTCTAAGTCTATGACGTCCTGGGTACATAAAATTTTAATGTACTCACTAAGCAATTATTGACCTATTGATAAAAATCTATTTAGTTCTCAGATAAGTAATTATAATAACACCAAATACCCCTATGGTATTTCATTGTGGTAGTGTTGGTAAGTTTTTAGACTTGTTGTCATATCACAACCATTCTTGGGCATGTGCTAATCACTCCTCGGACGGGAATAGTTGATCAGGCTATGCCAATCCCAAGACTGACCATACATCCCCGAGCTTACCTGTGATATCCAACAATCATTACTTTTGTTTTGTTCTAGAACGACGTGACCCTAGTATGTATGCATGCGTGTATACTTTTAATAAGAAACTACTTATTTCTAAAAGTATAGTTGTTTTGAAAACATAAAATCAGAGACTCTAGTCCCAATGCATTTATAGTTTGTATATCTTATGTGGTTCGATATACTGAGTTCACTATAAACAATGCTCTGATACCAATCTGTCACACCCCCAAACCAAGGATGGCGGAAACGTTCGAGGGTGGAGGACTTCATGTAGAGTATCACAACAACGAGTATAATAGTGCTCAAAGTAAATACAACCATCATAAATATAACTGAAAAGTTACTCCAATGTACAAGTTTACATGAATCGAATCAATTACATTATGAAACAAAATGAACTGTTTGACGATTTATCGTCCCATCCTCAAAACGTTGTTGGTTTCCTGTTTTCACTGAATTCCTGAGAATACAAGTAGTTTTGAAAAAGTGTCAACGCAAAGGTTGGTGAGTTCATAAGAGATTTTATTGGAGAAATAGACCGTTTTCCTTGTAAAAATGATATGATATGTATTCAGAAAATCCGATATTTTCTTTATAAAGTTTATGTAATGTAGTCTCATAACCGATGACCAAAATGTATAAGTAACCTTTCTTATTAAAGGAAAATGAAATGTGCTTAAATTGACATAAACGCACTTGAATTAGATGATGTTCCCGAAACTTCTATTGTTTGTTAATACTTGATGTATATGTAGTCCTAAGTCTTATGACCGAGAAAATAACAAGTATCGCCTATACTTAAAGCTATAAATGTGGTTTCAAATGATGTGTAGACATAAATACCAAAAACCGAATGTAGACAGTAATATCGATACTTATTGAGATAAAAGTGATTTTAAAATCGACATAAAAACCCATTAAAGTTTTATAAAAAAAAAAATCCCGTAAACTTTGTGTATTGTTATATCCTTATGTGAGCCACTATAATCATACTTAAGACTAATGAACCTGCCACGACGTTTCTCAGGCGTCGAATAACTGAAATGACAATTATCACCCGTAGACCTGCAGGTCCAACTGTAGCTAGCAGCAAGGTGTGGGGTGTCAAGCCCAATATAGATCTATATACAACTATCACGTTCTCCCTCCAGGAGACTCTGATTATAACGTACAGGATTTTATATTCCGCACTCGGACGTACAGAAAGAGAATGTCTCACAATTTAGGTTAACAAGTTTACAAGTTGTATGCGGGAGTGTAAAACCTTTCTATATGAATGTACCCTTTTCGTACGTGTGTGTTATGTGATGTATTGAAAACTATACCTATTATAGTTTTATCCAAAATGTTTGTAATATATAAGAACTCTTTTATGAAAAAGCGTTAGGATTATAAAATCCATTAAACTATACTTATTATAGATTATATATATGCACGTGTTCTAAATGAATGAATAATCTTATCATGAATGACTTATTTCCAGTTTAAGATGATAAAGTTTACAACATATCACATTCAATACTTAGAACTTGACATTATACACTTTGCTCAACATAATACAAAGTGTTGTAAAAAAAAAATATTACAAGCTATTAACAAATTTTCAGCCTTTCTACACTGTTTTTGAAAATTCATAGAAAAATCATACGAAGTCGAAAACTGAATCCGTAAATTCTGGGAGTTCCCAAAATGTGTCTAGTTTACTCATAATTTTTATCATGATTTTTAATGACCTGTAACTTAGGTGAAAAAGTCCATAATCACAGACTGGTCCGGATTGGTGTTTGAAAGGATATGCAGTTTTGTAAAAATCACCATAATTTGTAGAAAAATCGTATGGAGATGTGCAAGTAGTCATTTTAAAGCTAAGAAGTGGAACTACATGCACCTAAAATAGTTTTGAAAACTAAAATGTTTAAGGTGTCCAAAACAGTCCGTGAATGGAGTCCAACTTTTCTGATGAAAGCTGTTAGGAAATTTTAGTTATGTTCTTGGTGTTTTAACTTGTATTCCCCCCCTAAAAACTTAAGAAAACATGAAAATGTAGGGGTATGAACTCACCTTGTGTGATTTCAGTAGATAGGTGTTGAAGAAGAGAAGTGTTCAACCCAAGAACACTTGAAGAATCGCTTGAAGATTCGAAGCTCTAACACAAATATAATGGAGTTTGTGTAAGATAACCCATGATTTGAGTGGAAATAATTGAGATAATCTTAAAGGAAATGGATTATGCTTACCAAAGGTGGAGGAAACTCTCAAGATCAGCCCTTGAATCTCGGGTTTCTAGAGAGAGAAAGTGAGAGAGAAAGGAGTTTGATCTTCTTGTGAAATGAGAATAAATGAGAGAAAATAAGGAGAGACGATGAATATCCAGCTCTCAAAAACGTGGGAAGGAGTGATGATTGAGTGGAAAGGACATTGATGTGACTTAGGTAAGGTGGGGAGGTATGGCTGGTCATAGAGTGGGTGTGGGAGTGGTTGCTTGTGTCATAAAATAAAGCAAAGTCAACACTCCTCCTATTTGTACTTTTACCCACTTGCTTTTATTATTTAGATAGAGATTTTTATGAATTTATGATTAAATTGTGAATATTTAGGGTTTATTATGTTAAAATATGATTTTGGGTGAAAACCCCGCATTAAAATAATTAAAAACGGGCCTTAAACGCAAAATTACTCGAAAACCGGAAGAAAAGGCTTCCCAGCGAGGCCTCTCGGTCCTAGGCCGAGGTTCGGTCCCTAGGCCGAGGTTCGGTCAGGAGGGTGCATGGTTCGGAAGCGAAGGCGCGAGCCAGAAGAAAGAAGCGAAGCGAGGCTGGTCCGAAGAGAAGCAGTCCGAGGCGAAGGCAAGGGGGTTCGGTCCGAAGTCTGGCTAGAACCGAAGGTACTGTTGTGAACAGTAATGAACAGTACTTTCGGTTCGGATTTTTCCTTCTTGCATGGTTCGGTTCGGACCTCCTTCAATGCCGGGTTCGGTTCGGATGAACAGTGGTTTCGGTTCAGCTCATGAACAGTACTTTCGGTTCAGACCCTCATGAATAGTGCTTTCGGTTCGTTTCATGAATAGTACTTTCGGTTCGGAGGGTTCGTTTCTTAAGTCCGTTTTTCGCGTAGACTTCCATTCTTGGGCTATTTTTCGCCAATTTCGAGGGTCGGGATGCCCCGAGTGATTATAGAAAGTCGGGGAGAGATTTCGAGAGAGATTTGAGAGAGATTCCTCGTTCTCAGAGAGATTTGGGAGAGATTTGACGTACTTGGAGAGATTTCACATACAAAGAGATACGTGAGAGAGATTTCACATACTTAGAGAGATTTGGGCGAGATTTGACATACTTGGAGAGATTTCACATACGGAGAGAGATTTGGGAGAGATTTCACATACTTAGGGAGATTTGGGAGAGATTTGACATACTTGGAGAGATTTCACATAGAGAGAGATTTGGGAGAGATTTCACGTACTTAGGGAGATTTGGGAGAGATTTGACATACTTGGAGAGATTTCACATACAGAGAGAGATTTGGGAGAGATTTCACATACTTAGGGAGATTTGGGAGAGATTTGACATTCTTGGAGAGATTTCACATACGGAGAGAGATTTGGGAGAGATTTCACATACTTAGGGAGATTTGGGAGAGATTTGACATTCTTGGAGAGATTTCACATACGGAGAGAGATTTGGGAGAGATTTCACATACTTAGGGAGATTTGGGAGAGATTTGACATTCTTGGAGAGATTTGGGAGAGGTTTCACATACTTAGAGATATGTGGGAGAGGTTTCACATACTTAGAGATATGTGGGAGAGATTTCACATACTTTGAGATATGTGGGAGAGGTTTCACATACTTAGAGATATGTGGGAGAGGTTTCACATACTTAGAGATATGTGGGAGAGGTTTCACATACTTAGAGATATGTGGGAGAGGTTTCACATACTTAGAGATATGTGGGAGAGGTTTCACATACTTAGAGATATGTGGGAGAGGTTTCACATACTTAGAGATATGTGGGAGAGGTTTCGCATACTTAGAGATATGTGGGAGAGGTTTCACATACTTAGAGATATGTGGGAGAGGTTTCACATACTTAGAGATATGTGGGAGAGGTTTCACATACTTAGAGATATGTGGGAGAGGTTTCACATACTTAGAGATTTGTGGGAGAGATTTCATTGGTGACCTTTTTGAGTGTCCGGCTACGCACTGCAAGGTCCTTAAACCCCGTTAAGCCTTGATTAGGGATCTTGCATACTCCCGGTGAGTATGTAACATTGTTTTATCGGTTTGGCTCTCCACGTACCACCGTTTTAGGTTAAGGAGATCTAGGTGAACACACTTTTTGATTTATGATCTCTCATTAGAATAGAGAGTTGTTTAGAATTTACATAACGTAAACTTTAATACTCACGGCGAATTGGGTTGACCGGTTTGACTTGTTGACTTTAGTTGACTTTGACTTGATCGAAAATTGACGGTTGTCACAGTCTTGAAAAGAAACCGCACTAACTCTTGAATATTTGTTTGTCAAGTAGTGTTCATTGACAAAGTGAATCGTATATGTCAAGAGGCCAGTGGGAGTCTTAAGATTCTTTAATAGTTTCAAGTACTAATCAAGAATAAAAATGTTAGTTATCACTAGCATGCAACTTGAGGTTTATAACCTATCGTGTTGACATATTCTTGTTTTCTGTGCCATTCTAGTTAAATTTAACTATGCAAGTGAGTTCTATAATTTCTCAGTTGAATGCATAGGGAAAAGCACCTTAATCAATGGAAAGTACATTGATCTGTAAGAGTGAGATGCTAAACAACTTGGATAACACAATAGACCCTTGTTCTACTAGATGGAAAGAAATTAAGATTATGAAAGTTCAGTCCATATGAGTTTGGATTTTTCATAGACCTTATCTTGGGATAGTGGTTGGGAATGACAGATTTATATGGATAGAAACACATACACCATAAAATCTAAGTGTCATTAGTTTTCTCTCTAGTTCATGAAAATGATTGTGAGGCAACGCTTTAACTAAGTAGATTTTAAAGGATTAATGTTAGCAATTGTGATAGTTGCATTCTCAAATTCGTTGATGATTACAACATCCCTTTTCATAGTTGGAATTGTGAGAAATGGCAAATAGTTTGAACATTCGGGACTTATTAGGTTAAGTTCTGAAAAGTTCATACACACACTTGTGCTATTTAATCTAAAAGGTGTATGAGATTCATAAGTCCGGAAAAGACTTATCGAAGCACCAAGTATCATAAATCTGAACTTTGGTAAGAAAGTTGATAAGTACTGATTTCTAGAAGTCCAACTGATTTCAGAGTACATGTCAAAGCTAGTGTGACAACTCGAAATTTCCAAGCTATTTAATCAGTTAACTCTTTCAGTGTTAGACTCATTTTGCTTACAATTTTTCACTGTTAACTTGTTGTGAGTGTCCTAACCCTAGCACATCCGGTATTTGAGATTGGAAATAGCAGTCTAAGTTCTATCCTGAGTTAAAAACCGTAAACCTTCCCAAAAAGGGAGTTTACGATTGACACCATGAGTTTACGGTCATGGTGACCATAGACCCTTCCCCTATATATATATATATATATATATATATATATATATATATATATATATATGTGTGTGTGTGTGTGTGTGTGTGTGTGTGTGTGGGAGGAGCCTTTATATATATATATATATATATATATATATATATATATGTGTGTGTGTGTGTGTGTGTGTGGGAGGAGCCTTTATATATATATATATATATATATATATATATATATATGTGTGTGTGTGTGTGTGTGTGTGGGAGGAGCCTTTCAGCCATTTCTTTTCACTCTTTCAAGATTTGAACCCGATTCTCTCTCAAAAAGCTTATATTTTTCCTTCCAACTATAGAAGAACAAGTAAGTGATTGATCTTTTGTGTGTTAAATCCTTCTTTAATCCTTGTCACACTCTTAATTCATCCATAGAATCATCACCATTTCAATGAATAAAACAGTTTACGGTCCTATAAATCTTCATAGACCGTAAACCCTTTTTAAGGGTGTTCTTGTAGCCTTAAAACCGTCCAAATGCTAAGCATGACCCCTAGAACTTGATTTCCATTAGGTGTAGCCCATGAACAACATCATTTATGCAAGAATTGATGAGTCTACAGTTGGACCATCATAGACCGTGAACTCCATGACCGTAAGGTGATGGAACCGAGAACCATAGGACTATAAACACCTAAGGACCGAGAACACTTGGACTATGAACTCCTTTGGTCATACCTCTTTGACCGTGAACTCTATGGGGTGGCCTTATACCCTAGTTATGCAATCATATGTGATTGTATTCCATGAACCTTAGAGTTTCCTAGCTTATAAGGGTGTTACCCTTATTATTTAGTTGTTATTACACTAAATTCATACACATACTTGTCATTATGTGTCTAGTAGGATCATTGTGTGCTCAAGGTTTCACCTGACACTCTGTAATCCTCTTTCAACCATAATTCAGAACCACTCACTGCAGGTGAGTTGATACCCCTTAACTAACCTTTTAAATGATTTTAAATGCTTTTATAGGGGGAATACAATTTGAATTATTAAGTTATTATATCAATCGCATGTGATTAATAACTGTCAATCAAATAGACTTTTATACCTTTCTAAATGTGTTTTCAAACAATTGTTTTCTAAACTATTTTCAAACACTTTAAGTTTTAAACTCTTTTCAAACGCTTTTAAAATGCTAAACCTTTTATTAAACTGTTTTAAACTTATATTATTGTTAAAATCATGTCTGTACAGATATAGTTATATAAGTAGGATTTGAAGGACTTAGGACTTCTAGCCCACTTTATTTCCTGTTCCTTGTTTGGTTGTGGACTTAGAATATCCAGTTGTTTGTTCGAATGTCATTGAAATCTTAGTTATATATTATGTATATGTGTATAGATATAAGGGCTTTTATCCCAATTCCATGCCTTTGGGTAGCAAAGGTATGCCAACACATTAAAACATACAAACAACAATTCAAGTAAACTATAATAGGTATAGTTTAGGAGATTACTACTTACTATTACAAGAACATATACATATGCAACTACAGCAAAAGAGAACATATACATATACATACACGAGTACTGCGAAGAGTACATATACATATACATATACAAGTACATCGATGAGAACATATACATTTACATGAGAACAAAAAGAACATACACGAACATAACATTTAGAGTATGAGATACATCCTCATGACGCGGATTTCATCGTTGTCGAGTGGTAACCAGAGTCTCCTGGAGGGAGAGCAGGCATTGTGTGTATAGATCTATACAGGACAGACCATCCCATATCCTGACTGCTAGCTACAGTCCCGGCCGACCAAGCCAAGGGGTAACGAATGTCACATTTATTTCAACGCCAGTAGATCATCGTGTTTACATTTGTCAATCAGTATGGTTACGAGTATCTTCACATTTACCTTATAATTCATGGACTTAAGGTAATTAGTACCACTGTAGTTTCTACATAGAAAACTATGGTACTATAATATTTTCCCCGATACATTAAACTCGAAATGTTTTGATATTAGACGATATTGTACAAGCTATATTTTGATAATGATAGTCAAACTTGGGAAAAATGCATACTCTTACAAACAAACACACAGAACATTTGGCTATTGGTAGAAGACTAATTTTTGGTAGAAAATATGGGATTTTATAGGGAGTTACGAACATTTTATAAAGAGATACGAACATTTTAAAAAGAGACACGAACATTTTACAAATAGTTTACAATACATTTGAAATGAGCACTTAAAAACTTTTACTGCAAACATTTTCGGTAAACATTGCTAACACATACATTTTACAACATCAACCACACTAAATACTTATGAACTCACTAGCTTTAAAGCTGACTATCTTTTCAAAATGACTTGTATTCTCAGGTCGACAGTAGATAGGTACACTGGATCAGCTTTTGAGAAGGCGATGTATAGTCAAGACTCATCATTGTTTTGATTCTTTTGGTGTTTTGTTTATACTACAAAACACATGTATAAATTATTATATTAATACAATGGATGATGTTGTTGCTTATTACTACTTTACATTGTTATGATACTACACATGACGTCATCTGCCCACGAATGTTTCTGCCAATTCGGTTTGGGAGTGTAATAGATTGGTATCAGAGCTTTGTTTATAGTGAATCAAGTATATCAACCCATAAAAGATATACAAACTATAAACCCATTTGGGATAAAATACTCTGAAAAAGATTTTATACTTTTAAATATTAAATATTTAACAAAGTATACATATAAGCATACCGATTAAAACCTATAACATACTAAGAACAGAACAGAAGTATTAATATTGTTGGATGGCACGCGTAGGCTTAAGTACAAATAATCAAAGTCGGGACTGATAGAGCCTGATCAACTGTACCTTTTCGAGGATTGATTAGCATGTGCTTGAGAATGGTTGTGATGTTGCAGCAAGTCTAAGAACTTACCAACACTACTACAATGAGAACACGAGAATAATGATAAAATACTATAGGAGTATTTTGTGTAACCATAACAACTTATTTGAGAATTAAATAGGTGTTTATTAGTAGGTCAATAGTTGCTAAGTGGATACATTAAGGTTATATGTGACTAGAGTAGTATAGACTCAGAATTTGTGATCTTTGCTTCACTTCCTGTTCCTTGTTTGGTTGTAGGCTTGGAGTTAGGGTCACTTATTCGAATGACTATCATGTTTTGGTTACATGTGACTGGTATGCACTATGCAACTATTGAAGTAACCGATGAAGATCATCTTAAAACCTCTCTTTAGATAGATCGTCCATTATCTAACTCTTCTATTCCCCATTATCACGTAGATATCATGGCTGGATTCCATCTCCCTGACGACCCGTACTTTCCGGATCAAGGAAATGCAGGATGGCTTGATGAAGAGTCAGAAGAGAATCAATCGAATCCCTTGGAAGGTGGTTATGCTATAGACTTTCCGGAGGATTCTGGCTCTGAGCCAGAAGTCAATAACCTACCCTTGTTGAGTCTGAACCCAAATCCTAACCCCCGTCTTGGATTTCAAGGACCCACACCTTTATGGGTGACAAACTTGAACCGTTGGAGTCACGAGCAGGGTCAACCCTTACCCTACCACAGAGACAGAAGCTTCTACAACCTGAGCGAAAGGGGCTCAGTAGATAGGGCATTGCCTGTCCTGGTTCACAAGGTTGCTCATATGATGATCAAGGAAGAGCAACACTCAACCGAGTCTTGGAGGTTGATGCCGATGCGGGGGTCAATACAGTCTGTATTCGACAAGTGGAGTCTACTAACAGAAGGACCTTGAACCAGAATGCCACCCTACGCGAAGAGCTCAATGCAACCCGAGTTGAAGTCGAAGAACTTAGATTTCGCCAAAACATCTCTGAGTGGCGCTTGCGTGATTTGGAGCATCGTCTAGCTGAATCCAGAGCCCATCCGAACCATTCCTGTTTTCAGTAGAGTCTACTCTACTTCTCTTTTAGTTAACTTAATCTATGCATTAGCGTAGGTTTAAATTCCTGCCTAGGATTAGACTTTGAACTCTTTAGTTTCGTAGGTCTTCGTTCTGTCAAAATTTTCTTAAAAATGGTTGATGTAATTGTTGGGTTTTGAGCAATCTAACACTTCCTAAGTGTGCATGCAACCCTAATAAACCTTGGATCTATGTTTGTCTAAATACATGCAGAATAATAATTTTCCAAGGTTTATAACCTATCTAACATGGCATGGGGAACATTTCAACATAAAAGAGTTAGAAGAGATTACATACCTTTTGTTGTGTTGGGTTCTTAGGAGTTTGAGGGCCAAGCACCAATAGTGTGAATGCCTCAAATGGAATCACAAACACCACAAACTCTTGGAAAACTTTGAGAGAGTATACACACTCTTGTATTTTCGGCCACACACATGCACACACACACACACTAGAACACTAGCTTTCTCTTAGGCTATCTTAGGCTATCTTTCATGCTCCATAAGCATGCTTATATAGTATGCATGGTTAGGGTGAAACCCTAATAACCCATGTCTTTTCCTATTCCAAGGATCCATGGGTTAAAAGCTCCATGGATCATCCATGGACTTCCACATAAGCCTAGCCCATTAACAAATGAGTATTAGCCCACACTATATAAAACAAATAGCCCATAATTTAATTAGTATTCCTTTTAATCTCTAAATTAATCCATAATTAATTTAAGACTAAAACTAATTAAATAACGTAACTTCATATTAATATATTATAACTCATAATATATTAATAAACATATGTGTATAACTCTCATAAAATTATCCATAATAGTTTGGATGAGATGCAACCCAAATGGACCATGCCGGTCGGGTCAAGTATATACCAAATAAGTTATGGACTTAGACACCTTATCCAACAGACTCCCACTTGGATAAGTCTAATAACTATATTTGCCTATAACTTCAGGAACCAACCAACAATCGTAGCTCTCGAAAACTCCCTCGAACAAATGAAGACTCTGTCGAACTATGAAGCGCCATTTTAGATAAGTGATCACATAATCCTCTGTTCTCATGATATCAGCCGGACAAACACATGGAACTATGTCTTGCTTATTGTCTAGCAGTTGTTTCTCGATTATCCGATTTGTTTGACGAAGAACTTCACTGAACACATCGGTTTAGTTCTGACCAGGCCTGGTATATGCGTCAACACAAAATCATCGAGGGGCCCGGATATCGCTTCTATTTCTAGAAGGAACAGATAAACTTCGACTGATATGCTTGTTCTACTACTTATTGAATTGTACACAAAGGCACGTTTTATAACATCAAGTTACTGATGCGTTTACGTGCAATCAATGCACAACCAACTCATAGGTAACAACTCATATCTCTAGGTTTAAAGATTTATATGATGTTATCGTCTCACGATCACTCGAGATAAATTCCATGAAGTGATACAAGTGAGCGTGGGTTTATACCAATACTCATAACTTATGAGTACTCATGAATGTTGCAGCAACCATTGCCATGCCTAAACACCTTTAAGGCATCTACAAACCCAATTCATGACAATCTTGATTCATACCTACTTCCGACGTATGATCGATTGTGGAGGTTTGAACAAATTAATTATTCTGGAAGTCAAAACATGCAAAACTGAAACAATAGTAAATAATTGACAATGATAGTAACACTTTACTCATAAATAAATCACAAATTTTATTCATCATCAAACGTCGATTACATTTTACAAGTTTCAGGAAAACTATCTAATCTGTAAAACTAATATCGTCCCTCAGCCCGATGCGTCTCGCATGCTGAAAATGCTTAACCCTCGTCAGTCCCTTCGTAAGGGGATCTGCAGGATTCTCATCCGACGGTATCCTCCTTGTCACAAGGAGTCCTTCTTCAATCTTGTGTCTTATGAAGTGATATTTTCTGTCAATGTGTCGAGATCTGCCATGATCTCTTGGTTCCTTGGCTAAGGTAACCGCACTATTGTTGTCACAGAAAATCTCTATAGGTTCCTTAATAGCTGGTACAACTCCAAGGTCTCCGATGAAGTTCTTTAGCCATATCGCCTCCTTCGCTGCTTCACTCGCTGCTATATACTCTGATTCACAAGTCGAATCAGCCACCGTCTCCTGCTTGGAACTCTTCCAAGAAATTGCCCCTCCATTTAAGGTAAAGATCCAGCCCGACTGAGAGCGGAAATTATCCCTATCAGTCTGAAAACCAGCATCACTATACCCTAATATTCTCAAGTCATCAGTGCCACCAAGGGTAAGGACCCAATCCTTAGTCCTCCGCAGGTACTTGAGAATGTTCTTTACCGCGGTCCAATGAGCCTTGCCAGGGTTCCCCTGATACCTGCTGACCATGCTCAAAGCAAATGCCACATCAGGACGGGTACAAGTCATAGCATACATGATCGAGCCAACTGCGGAAGCATATGGTAATTGGCTCATCTCAGCTATCTCAGCCTCTGTACTCGGACTCTGAGTCTTACTCAGTTTGGTATTGCTTTGGATCGGTAAATCTCCTTTCTTGGAATTCTCCATGTTGAACCTTTTCAACACCTTATCCAAGTAGATACTCTGACTAAGTCCAATTAGTCTTCTACTCCTTTCTCTTAATATCCTTATCCCTAGGATATAGGTAGCCTCCCCTAGGTCCTTCATAGCAAAGCACTTTCCAAGCCAGGACTTAACCTCCTGCAAGGTTGGGATGTCATTTCCTATGAGTAGTATGTCATCCACATACAGTACCAAGAAGCTAACTATACTCCCACTAGCTCTAACATACACGCAAGACTCATCTTCGCTTCTCAAGAAGCCAAACTCTTTTACCTTCTCATCAAAACAAAGATTCCAGCTACGAGATGCTTGTTTTAATCCATAAATGGATTTCTTAAGCTTGCATACTCTATTAGGGTACTCTGCATTGACAAAACCCTCTGGCTGATTCATGTACACATCCTCAGCCAACTTTCCATTAAGGAAAGCGGTTTTGACATCCATTTGCCATATTTCATAATCATGAAATGCTGCAATGGCTAACATAACCCTAATAGACTTAATCTTGGCCACCGGCGAGAAGGTTTCATCATAATCAATACCTTGAGTTTGAGTAAAACCCTTCGCAACCAGTCGAGCCTTATAAGTATGCACTTTTCCTTCCATGTCGGTCTTCTTTTTGAAGATCCATTTGCACCCGACTGTTTTACGGCCTGGTACATTGTCAACCAAGTTCCAAACTTGATTGTCATACATGGACTGTATCTCGCTGTCCATAGCCTCCTTCCATTTAGCAGACTTCGGGCCTGCCATGGCTTCCTTAACACTGCTAGGTTCATCCAAATTTACTAGTGTACTATCACTAATAAACGTATCACCTTCCGTAGTAATATGAAAACCATAATAAAACGAAGGTGTGTTCCTAACCCGTGTGGAACGTCTCGGAGGTACAGACTCGTCAGCTGGATCAACAGGAGTTTCTTCCTCAGGTTGATTGCTAGTGTCTGAGGTTCCTTCACCAATTGATTCTTGAATTTCTTCAAGATCAATCTGCCTCCCACTGTCTCCTTGGCTTATAAATTCTTTCTCGCGAAAGATCCCTCTTCGTGCTACAAAAACCACATTCTCACTGGGTCTGTAGAAAAGGTAACCGAAGGATTTCTGTGGGTAGCCGATGAAAATACACCTTTCACTTCGGGGTTCAAGCTTATCATGAGTTTCACGCCTCACGAAAGCTTCGCAACCCCAAATTTTGATGTGGTCCAAATTGGGAACCTTCCCAGTCCACATCTCATGAGGTGTTTTGGTAACCTTCTTTGTAGGGACTAGATTAAGGATATGGGCGGCAGTCTCTAAGGCATACCCCCAAAAAGAGATTGGTAACGAAACTCGACTCATCATACAGCGAACCATGTCCAACAAGGTACGATTACGCCTCTCAGCTACACCATTCAGCTGTGGTGTCCTGGGAGGAGTCAATTGTGAGACAATCCCACACTCCTTAAGATAGTCAAGGAACTCGGTACTAAGATACTCACCACCTCGATCAGATCGAAGCATCTTAATGTTCCTGCCCAATTGATTTTCTACTTCCTGTTTGAATTCCTTAAACCTTTCAAAGGTTTCGGACTTGTGTTTGATCAAGTAGACATACCCATATCTACTATAATCATCAATAAAAGTCACATAATACCGATTAGCGTCCCTTGTGGCGGTTTTGAATGGCCCACATACATCAGTATGTATTAGGTCCAACAAACCTTCACCCCTCTCACAAGTTCCAGTGAAGGGTGATTTTGTCATTTTTCCAAGTAGACAAGATTCACAACTATCATCTGATTTGAGGTCAAATGATTCCAAGACTCCACTCTTTTGGAGTTGGTCTATGCGTTTCTTGTTTACATGTCCAAGACGACAATGCCACAATGATGCTTTATCTAGGCTAGTAGAAGAATCAATATACAACACATTATTTCCTAAGTTGTCTACAATCGACACAGTTTCATACACGCCATCACAAGGTAATGCTTTAAAATAAAACACATTATTAAAGAAAGCATTAATACCACCACATTCATTATCAAACGAAAAGGTAAAACCTTGTTTGTACAAAGCATGAAAAGAAATAATATTCCTCGCCATTTCAGACGAGTATACACATTTATTCAAATCTAATTTTAACCCATTATTAAGCAACAAAGTATAAACTCCAATCTTGGAAACAGGTGAAGCCTTCCTATTCCCCATGATTAAGTTTATCTTCCCGTGCTCCACATCCTCACTTCTTCTTAGGCCCTGCAAATCAGAACATATGTGAATACCACATCCTGTATCAAGCACCCAAGAGTTAGAATATGTTGAGTAATTAGACAATATAGTGTAAATACCTGCATAGGTGGGTTTCACTTTCCCATCCTTTAGATCCTGCAAGTACTTAGGGCAGTTTCGCTTCCAGTGTGCCTTTTCATGGCAATAAAAGCATTCAGCATCCTTTGGAATGGCAGAAGGAGTGACAGAACCGTTCTTAGTCTTGGATGAGGAGCCTTCAAGAGACTTTCCCTTGGTACCCTTCGAAGGGTGCTTCCTCTTTTTCCCTTTGCCTTGCCCAATAGCTAAAACAGAGGTAGAAGTTGGAGTAGGAGTAGTAGAGGTAACAACCGCTTTACCCTTAAGACCGGTTTCAGCGGTCTTCAAGAGTCCTTGAAGCTTGCTGAGGGTAACTTCCTCCTTGTTCATATGATATGTCATTCGAAAATGATCATAACAAGAAGGCAAGGAGTGCAAAATGATGTCAATTGCTAACTCCTCGGGGATGTTAACATTCAGCTTCAGCAAACGGTCCACATACCTTTGCATCTTTTGCATGTGGCCCGTGACGGATTCACCGTCCTTCATGCGGGTAGTTATTATGGAGGAGATTATTTCATACCGCTCCTGATGAGCACTCTGATGGTACCTTTCCATCAAGTCTTGGTGCATCTCAAAAGGGTAGAAATCTTCATATGACTTTTGGAGCTCGGCTGTCATCGTGGCCATCATGATACATGCCACCTTAGTAGCATCTCTCTCATGAGTCCTGAATTCAGCGATCTCCTCAGGAGTAGCAGTAGACTCATCAAGTTCTTTTAACTCCTTATCGAGGACATATTCCTTGTCCTCGTAACGAGTAACCATCCTGATGTTCCTAATCCAATCCATGAAGTTGGAACCATCAAAGATGACCCTCCCACAAAGATTCATGAGAGAGAAAGAACCAGTTGGGTTAGAGCCTGAAGCATTAGTGTTGGAAGACTTCTGAAAGAAGAAAGTAAGTTTAGATTAGATATTTAGGATCCTTAATAAGACACCCAAATGTAATATTAAGGCTAGGATCCAATCACAATATACTACACTTAGAAGAGGGATGCCGTAATCTAAGTAATAATATATTTGAAAGGTAGGCGAATGACGATTCACCAATTTCCACCATGAAAACGAAATGATTAATTAGGTTTAATTGGATTTGAAATTCCTAGATTCTTTTGAGATTCATTGAACTTTTCAATGGCATGTTTCAATCTCGATTGTGCCCTTCAAGTTTTGTGACTGGGATGCCGAGGATCACAAAACAAGGTGTGAATAACCATGCTAACTCACTTGGTACTCCTAATATTATCACCTAATCAATGTGCCGGTTAACCACACACGCTCCATTGATCTATGACAACATTAAGTTACCCTTCGTGATCCTTACTAGTCTAATTAGTGTGCCGGTTAACCACACACGCTCCACTAACGACTTGGTAAGGTACAAAGTGTGAATTCCATGGATTAGCACCATGTTCACATTTTCCTAAAATAACTAAGATTGGGAATTAAAAGAGTTTAGTTATTTTATAATATTCATTATACTTTTAATGAGGATTTAAAGTCGTTGTTCTACCCGTTCGGCTAACGACCCTCCACCGATCAAGCAAGCGGTGGGTGAGAGTATACACCCATTAAGTCGCCATTTTATAGGCAACAACCTTATACCCACCTTATAGACCGGCTTCGTGAATGAGGCCTACTAACGGTAAAACGACTTATTCTTATACATATATATAATAATTAACCATTAATGTTATAAATAGTATAAGGGTTAAATTTTAACTATTAAAACTCTAAGGTTTGGAATTAAAGTTTATTAAAGTGTGTGAAACTTTACAAATTCCAAAACTTGAGGACAAGTTTTGTAACTTTGCAAAACTCTTCATTTCATAACTTATGAATTAAAGGTTCATAAAAATGAAGACTCTTCATTTTCATGTAACTTATGTGTTTTAAGTGTGTGTTAAATGAAAGTGACCTTTGGTAATCCATAACTTGAGGACAAATTATGGACTCCATTAAAACACATAAATGATTAAGAATTAATTCTAAACAATTCAGCAAATAATTCCTATCATTTTCTAAATTCATAAGAACATGAACATGATCATCAAAAATTCAAGAGTTATATGAACACATAAAATCATGGATTTTTGATATATGCTATTGTAAATGGATTAGAACAACCATTACACCAACTAAAATAAGTTTTACAACACCAAAACAATTTAGGGTAATGTTTCCAGTCCATTTCCAGCAGCAAAAGTCGAGATTCTGCATTCTTTCGATCCTACTCGCCGAGTGCACGAACGGACTCGTCGAGTAGGTTGAAGTTTGCCTTGGACTCGGCGAGTCCCCCCAATGGACTCGGCGAGTCTAGCATGCAGACAGCAACGATTTCGACTTTTTTCACTATTTTGCATCAAGTATCAAACAAGCAAGCCTAGGCTCTGATACCACTGTTGGGTTTTGAGCAATCTAACACTTCCTAAGTGTGCATGCAACCCTAATAAACCTTGGATCTATGTTTGTCTAAATACATGCAAAATAATAATTTTCCAAGGTTTATAACCTATCTAACATGGCATGGGGAACATTTCAACATAAAAGAGTTAGAAGAGATTACATACCTTTTGTTGTGTTGGGTTCTTAGGAGTTTGAGGGCCAAGCACCAATAGTGTGAATGCCTCAAATGGAATCACAAACACCACAAACTCTTGGAAAACTTTGAGAGAGTATACACACTCTTGTATTTTCGGCCACACACATGCACACACACACTAGAACACTAGCTTTCTCTTAGGCTATCTTAGGCTATCTTTCATGCTCCATAAGCATGCTTATATAGTATGCATGGTTAGGGTGAAACCCTAATAACCCATGTCTTTTCCTATTCCAAGGATCCATGGGTTAAAAGCTCCATGGATCATCCATGGACTTCCACATAAGCCTAGCCCATTAACAAATGAGTATTAGCCCACACTATATAAAACAAATAGCCCATAATTTAATTAGTATTCCTTTTAATCTCTAAATTAATCCATAATTAATTTAAGACTAAAACTAATTAAATAACGTAACTTCATATTAATATATTATAACTCATAATATATTAATAAACATATGTGTATAACTCTCATAAAATTATCCATAATAGTTTGGATGAGATGCAACCCAAATGGACCATGCCGGTCGGGTCAAGTATATACCAAATAAGTTATGGACTTAGACACCTTATCCAACAGTAATACCTATTCATAGATCAATTTTCCCTAATTAATTACATCACTTATGCCAATATTATTGACAAACATTCAATCTCATAGAAATCTTTATCCAGTTGTTCTCTTTTCCCATTTTTATGCCCTCAATTGAATTCTTATCATCATCTTCATCTTTGTAAACTTTTAGTCAAAAGATGCCACCTCACAAGACTCCTCGCAGACATCCTGCCTTAAATACTCCAGCTGCCCAAGCTCCAGTACCACCTCCTCTACAGTTTGATGTCGCGATGTTCCAAGCGGTGATAACTGCAGCTGTTAACGCAGCTATGTCCCAGATAAACTCTGGTGGTTCCAGTGGAGCTGGAACATGTGTGAATTCTACACAAGGCTACATCAGTCAGTCGCATGCACAAGAATGCACTTATAAAGACTTCATGAACTGCAAACCAAAATTCTTCAATGGAACTGGAGGAATCATTGCGCTGTCGCAATGGTTTGAGAGAACATAATCGATCTTTGAGATATGTTCGTGTCCTAAAGGGAGCCGAGTGAAGTTCGCTGCCTGCACCTTCACCGGAAGAGCCCTGACATGGTGGAACGGCCATGTCAAGTTACTTACTCTCGTAGTGGTGAATGCAATGGGCCGGGATACTCTTAAGGACCTGATTACCCGAGAGTACTGCCCGAGAGGCGAGATTCAAAAGCTTGAAGAAGAACTATGGAGCCTGAAGATGAAAGGTTCTTACCTTGTGGCGTACACGACCAGGTTCAGCGACTTGGTTACATTGTGCCCCAACATAGTCCCATCTGAAAACAAGACGAGTGATACATTTGGGGGTTGGTGCCTCCATTTCAAGGAAACGTCTGAGCCTTGAAACCTACAACATTTGAAAGTGCCAAGGATCTAGCACAGAGGCTAATGGACCATGAAAACCCCTCTGCAACAACAACCATCATCACCACATTAGCACTACCTAGAACAAGCGGCAACAGGAGGAAAATTTGGGATAGAAAGAAGGGGAAGAAACAACAAGCCGTAGATGCTCATGCTGTAACTGCCCCTACTACCCCAGTGCCAGCAAAAAAATATGCTGGAAGTTTGCCCAAGTGCAACAAGTGTAATTTCCACCACAACGGTGCCTGCCGGGAAATGCACTGCACCAACTGTGACAGGAAGGGTCAGACGATTCGATACTGCAGATCTCCACCAAAGCCAATCACCCAAGTCCCGAGTACCGGGGTGAGCCAAACCTGATATGGTTGTGGTGAGACGGGCCACTTCAAGCGCAGCTGCCCGAATGCTGGGAATGCGGGAGGAACTAGAAGGTTGCTTGCTATTGGTCATAACGAAGCCGTGGCAGACCCAACAGTAGTCACGGGTATGTTTCTCATCGATAATTCTTATGCATGCATCCTGTTTGATAGTGGAGTGGAGAGGAGTTTCGTGAACCAAAGTTTTAAACACTTATTAACTCAAGCAACGCAAGCATTGAAAGAAACCTTCATTGTAGAAATGGCTAATGGGAAAACCGAGAGCTCTAGCGAAATCTTCGTAGGTTTCACTCTTTTGATGGATAACTATTCGTTTCCGATCGAGCTCATTCTCGTTTCGATCAAGAGTTTCGATGTCATCGTTGGCATGGACTGGTTAAGTCTCCATCGTGCCGATATTCTGTGTTTCGAGAAAGTCGTACGCTTAAACTTATCGAGTAGTGAAACCATAATCATTTATGGAGACAAACCTGGCATGAATCTTCACCTCATCTTGAGTGTTCAAGCCCAAAAGTGCTTACGTAAGGAGTGTCATGCCTTCCTTGCGCATATCGTCAACACGACCCAAGAAGCCAAAAATATGAAGAATATCCCAGTAGTACGCGATTTTCCCGACATCTTTCCGGAGGAACTCCTAGGATTACCACCTCAGCGTCAAGTCGAGTTCAGAATCGACTTAATTCCTGGAGGTACCCCTGTAGCCAAATCACTTTATCGCTTAGCTCCGGCCGATATGCAAGAACTGTCCGGTCAACTAAACAAACTGCTCAGCAAGGGCTTTATTAGACCAAGCTTCTCACCCTGGGGAGCACCAGTCTTGTTCATGAAGAAGAAAGACAGATCATTCCGTATGTGCATCGATTAAAGAGAACTCAACAAGTTAACCATCAAGAATCATTACCCTCTGCCTCGCATCGATGATTTGTTCGACCAACTTCAAGGAGCGAATTACTTTTCGAAGATAGACCTGAGATCTAAGTATCACCAGTTACGAGTGCTAGAGAAAGATGTTCCGAAGATAGCCTTCTGAACTCATTATGGACACTACGAGTTTGTAGTGATTCCATTAGGATTGACTAACACACCTGCAGTATTCATGGATTTAATGAATAGGGTGTGTCGTCCTTACTTAGATCAGTTTGTCATTGTCTTCATTGATGACATACTTTTCTACTCTCGTAGTGAGGAGGAGCATAGTCAGCATCTGCGTCAGGTCTTGGAAACGTTACAATCAGAGAAACTCTATGTGAAGTTCTCTAAATGTGAATTTTGGAAACGAAAAGTTGAATTCTAAGGTCACGTGATCATTAAAGAGGGAATCCACGTTGATCCATCTAGAATCAAAGCCATCGAGAACTGGTTAGCGCCTAAGACACCTACATAAATTCGTCAATTTATAGGTCTTGCTGGACACTACTGTAGATTCATATAGAATTTCTCTAGGATCGCAAAGTCGCTTAAAACACTGACCCAGAAGGGCGTGGCCTTTTCCTGGGAAGAGAAACAAGAGAAAGCGTTCCAAACATTGAAGAGAGCCTTATACAGCGCGCTAATACTATCCCTCCCAGAAGGGATAGAAGACTTCATAGTTTACTGCGATGCATTCAATCAAGGGATCAATTGTGTCCTCATGCACCGAGGAAAGGTTATCGCCTATGCATTGAGACAGCTGAAGACGCACGAAGTCAACTACACCACTCATGATATCGAGTTAGGAGCAGTTGTGTTTGCTCTGAAAATCTGGAGACACTATCTGTATGCAACAAAGATCACTATCTATACCGACCATAAAAGCCTACAACACATATTCAACCAGAAGAAGCTAATCTCACACCCCCGAACCAGACGGCGGAAACGTCTGAGGGCTGTTGTGACTCAATTGAATACCATCACAGTGAATATACATGAAACATAACATCATTCATCACCATGCATTGAAATAGTACAACTGGTAGTGTTTACATTTAGTACATTGTTTTAAAACATTACATTCCCAAAAAGTAGATTGTTCGATACTACTTAAACAAACAACAAGACATCACTGAGTACATTTTGCCCTTCGATTTACCTGTTACCTGAGAATACAAGTATTTTGAAAAACGTCAACATATGAAATGTTGGTGAGTTCATAAGTAATGTTTGAAACATAATGTTTTGTATTATTTTGAAAACCCACCAGAAAATCCGATATTTTCTGAAAAGATTATTGTAAGTACGAAAAAGTGTGAAGATCCGTAAGTATGCTTGTTTGTTTCTATAAATGTGAAAAATTGTTAGACTTGGTATGCATCTCGTAGGTGTATGTGTTGAAATCCCTAGGAAAACCCGATGTTTTCCTAATACTTTCAATTATGCGTTTTATATTTTGTTATACCGTTACGACGTGTGTATTCGATGATTCCAGGTGACATTGGATTATGTATGGGTGGTGAGTTGTTATAATCACACATTAATGAAAATGACTAGCTTACAACTATACAAACGAACCCTTAGGCGTCGTCTGTACTACTCACCTAATCCAACCACCCTAACTTCCCATAACCCCACCACCTAGGAAGAAAAGAGGGTGCGAAGCCCCCGTTAATTCCATGAGTCGTTCAAGGTTATCGTGAATGCGAAAGGCCCTTGGCTCGACTCGCATTTGACTTCTCGACTTTACTAGCAGTGCCAAAGGACCCTTGGGGCCCAACAGCACAAAAGCTATTGAAAGTCCTTTTACACGGTATTAGGTCGTATAAGACCCAATAACATGTAAGCGCGTTTCCTTCGTGCATAAAGATCATGTCATTGGGCTAGCTAGGCCCAACAAGCACGATTTGAAACTTTCGGGCCCAAAGATGGTGTATCGACGTATGGTGAATTCCCACGTGTGTATTGACTTCCCGAAATTTCCGCGTGTGTATTGAAGTATCGTCGTGTATTGATTTTTGATTCGTTATTGATTCGAGACCGAATCAATTCGTTTGGTAACGATTTTGGCGTTGAAGGTGTATTATATTTCGCCGGTAGTCGTGGTACTAGTATTTTATCATAACGGATTTATTGTTTAAAACATTAGAATTTTTCTTTTTGCAGCCCCTTCTTGGATAAATTTACACTTTTAACCCTTTATATAAAAAAAAATTCCATTTTAGTCCTTAAACCATTTTTCTTGACAGTTTAGTATCAAAACTTGTTGAGAAGGTATTTTCAGCTCAAATTTACTTGAAAAACAGTTTTAGTCCCTCAAAATGAAGTTTTCTCGGTTGAAACCTCCATTTTCGCAATTTTTACAATTTTGACCCAAAATGGAAATTTTTTGCATCTTTGGTACCTTTTAAATTTGAAAAGTATTTTTAACCCTTGAAATGGACTTGGTACACTAGGAGTCCCCTGTTTTATAGAAAAGTGCAGTTTCAGCCCCTCTAAATTAAAAATCTCGCAATTTGGGCTTTATTGGGCCGAAAAGTTCATTTTTGGCCCAATATGTTTGAAAATTCACATTTTAATCCTTCAAAAGAGTAAATTTTCAGAAAATACATTTTTGAAACTGTTTTGACTCATCTCAACCTTCAGAATTTATATTGTCATTTTGGGCCCTTTAGTTGTGTATTTTTAGCATTTTGAGCCCAAAAATGGGTTTTAAGCCCAAAGATGTTCATATTAACCAACTTGGTTATTTTTCTAGAGTTGATTGTGTGAAAAATATAAGTTATACTTATTTCATTCAACATATTGTAGATCTCGGTTTCTAAGTTCTTTTTTTTTACTAGTACCAACACCACAATCACATAAGAACATATGTATAAGCATAGAAATCACACAAAGCATACATATACTCATAGATCTACACATTTGCTTGTATTCTCCCCTACAAAACTTATAAAAACCGAAAAATAGGGGGTATGAAGCTCACCTTTGGGTGTGGTTTCGGCTTTTAGAAGAAAGTGAGAAGAAAATTTGGCCTTAGTACCTCTCCTTGGAAGATCTCGAACTTAGAGGGTTTCTAGGAGAGTGATCAAGATTTTTACATGGATTAGAAGGAGATTTTGATAAAACAAAGTACCTAAATCATAGGTCCAAACTTGATCTTACCTTAGGTGAAGAATTTGTGGAGATATCTTCTTGAAAGCTCCTTAGATCTCGAAATTATGGAAGAGAAATGAGAGAGTTTCTTGAGAGAAAAATGAGTGAAATGTGTGTGTGTGTGTGCTTGAAATCGGCCGAGAGCAAGAGAGAGAGGGAGAAGAAAAGAAGTGTTGCATGGGAAGATGAGATTGCATGGATGTTTGAAGTGCAAAAGCCTAGATATCCTCCATATAAAAATGAGGTGGCAAGTAAAGTCAACCCTCTCCTCTTGGGCTTGTAGTTTGGGCCAAGAGATAGGGAAGAGAGATGAGAATTTGGGCCTCTTATGTTTAAGTCCATAATATGGAGTCCAAGTTAATGGTTTTCGCCCCATTGGCCCCTTTAGAGTAATTTACGGCCCAAATAAATGTAAATATGATTCTTATGGCCCATTAGGGCTAATTAGGTTAGTTATGGGCCAATGAGGTCCATTAAGGTGTTTTATTTCATTCTAGGCCCAATATGCCCATTGTTAAAATGAATGAAAGTGGGTCCAGTTAGAGCCCATTTAAGAGTTCTAATCCCAAGATAGTCAAATTGGAAGCTTATTGGTCCATAGGGCCCAATAAGGAAGTCCTAGTCCAAAATGGACCTAAACAAGAACTTCTAGGGTTTCCAATTGCTTATTGACTATTTGTAATGCTTGTATGGTGTATTTGATTGAAATTTTGTTGTCATAGAGTAAACATCATACACACTCTTATGTTTTTGGATTCATAATTTGACTTAAGTATTGTTGTTACAAGGCACAAAAATTCCTGATTGTGACAGCTAAATATGCGACAACGATGGTAGGTCGAGCTACTAAATGACTACGAATGCGAAATTCGTTATCATCCCGGTAAAGCCAACGTAGTAGCTGACGCCTTAAGTCGGAAAGAATACTATGGTCGCAGAATCAAGTCGTTGACTATGAACATCCATTCACATCTGTCCACACAAATTAAGGAGGCTAAGCTTGAAGCCTTGAAACCTGAAAATGTGGCGGGTGAATCCCTACAAGGGATGGATAAAAACTTGGAAATCAAGGGTGGCGGAGCGTTATATTTCATGGACCGAATCTGGACATCGAAGCACAATGGCTTCAGAGGCATGGTCATGACCGAGGCGCACAACACACGGTATTCCATCCACCTAGGTTCAGATAAGATGTATCTTGACCTAAAGAAACTATACTGGTGGCCTAACATGAAAGCTAAAATTGCTACCTTCGTGGGTAAATGCCTTAGTTGCGCAAAGGTTAAGGTCGAATACCAGAAACCCTCAGGCTTACTATAACAACCAGAGATACCAGAATGGAAGTGGGAGCGGATCACGATAGACTTCATAACCAATTTGTCCAACACAACGGGTGGCCTCGATACCATATGGGTGAGCGTTGACAGGCTGACCAAGTCCGCACACTTCTTGCTGATCAAAGAAACTGACAATATGGAGAAACTTAAAAGAACCTACATTTGAGAAATCGTACGACTGCATGGTGTCCCTATATCCATTATCTCTGATAGAGATAGTTGGTTCACTTCAAGATTCTGGCAGTCGCTACAAAATTCCCTAGGAACTAGGCTGGATATGAGTACAACCTACCATCCACAAATATATGGACAGAGTGAGAGGACTATCAAAACCCTAGAGGATATGCTGCGAGCCTGTGTGATTGATTTTGGAAAGGCATGGGATACTCATTTACCCCTTGTCGAATTTTCTTACAACAATAGTTATCACACAACCATAAAGGTTGCTCCATTTGAAGCCCTCTAGGGCCGAAAGTGCAGATCACCACTGTGCTGGGCTAAAGTTGACGATACGTAGCTAGCTAAAGGACGAGTTCCTGATAGTACTCTCACGGTCCAGAAATCATTCGGGAAACGACAGAGAAGATCGTTCATATTCGTGAGCGATTGAAAGCCTCTAGATACCGACAGAAAAGCTACGCAAACAAGAGAATGAAACCTTTGGAATTCCAGGTGGGAGACCGAGTCTTATTGAAAGTCTCACCCTGGAAGGGCTAGATACGCTTCGGAAATCGGGGAAAACTAAACCCAAGGTACATAGGGCCTTTTGACATCATTGCTAGAATCGGCCTTGTAGCTTACAAACTTAACCTACCTCATGAACTTAGCAACGTACATCCTACTTTCCACGTCTCGAACTTGAAAAAGTGCCTATCTGATGAGACTCTTGTAATCCCTCTCGATGAGATCGAGATCAACAAGAGCCTCAACTTCGTGGAAGAACCTGTAGAAATCATGGACCGAGAGGTCAAGCAAACAAAGCAAAGCCGCATCCCGATAGTGAAGCTTCGCTAAAATGCCAAGCAAGGACCCGACTTCACATGGGAGCGCGAAGATGAAATGAAACTTAAATATCCTCGTCTTTTTACTTAGTTATTTGTAATAAATTAGTTTATTAAACTCAAATTTCGGGACAAAATTTCCTCTAATGGGGGGGGGGGGGGGTGATGTGACAACTCGAAATTTCCAAGCTGTTTAATCAGTTAAATCTTTTAGTGGTAGACTCATTTTTCTTCCGTTTTTTCACTGTTTGGAACTTGTTTTGAGTGTCCTAACCCTAGTACGTCCAGTATTTAAGATTGGAAATAGTAGTCTAGTTCTATCCTGATTTGAAAATGGTAAACCTTATCAAAAAGGGAGTTTACGGTCGAGACCATGAGTTTACAGTCATGGTGACCGTAAACCCTTCCCCTATATATATGTGGCAGGATCCTTTCAGCCATTTCTTTTCACTCTTTCAAGATATGAACCCGATTCTCTCTCAAAAAGCTTAGATTTTTGCTTCCAAATCTTCAAGAACAAGAAAGTGATTCATCCTTTGTGTGTTAAATCCTTCTTTAATCCTCGTCACACTCCTGATTCATCCATAGAATCATCACCATTTTGATAAAAAAAAAAGAGTTTATGGTCCTATGAATCTTCATACACCATAAACCCTTTTTAAGGGTGTTCTTGTAACCTTAAAACCGTCCAAAGGCTAAGCATGACCCCTAAAATCTGATTTCCATTAGGTGTAGCCCATGAAAAATATCATTTATGCAAGAATTGATGAGTTTACGATTGGACCTTCATAGGCCGTGAACTCCATTACCATAAGGTCATGGAACCAAGAACCATAGGACTGTAAACACCTAAGGACCAAGAACACTTGGACCGTGAACTCCTTTGGCCATACCTCTTTAACCGTGAACACTATGGGGTGGCCTTATACCCTAGTTATGCAATCATATGTGATTATATTCCATGAACCTTAGAGTTTTCTAGCTTATAAGGGTGTTACCCTTATTATTTAGTTGTTATTACACTAAATTTATACACATACTTGTCATTATATGTCTAGTAGGATCATTGTGTGCTCAAGGTTTCACCTAACACTCTACAATCCTGTTTCAACCACACTTCAGAACCACTCACTGGAGGTGAGTTCATACCCCTTAATTAACATTTTAAATGATTTTAAATGCTTTTATAGGGGGGGAATACAATTTGAATTATTAAGTTATTATATCAATCGCATGTGATTAATAACTATCAATCAAATAGACTTTTATACCTTTCTAAATGTGTTTTCAAACAATTGTTTTCTAAACTATTTTCAAACACTTTAAGTTTTAAACTCTTTTCAAACGCTTTTAAAATGCTAAGCCTTTTATTAAACTGTTTTAAACTTATATTATTGTTAAAATCATGTCTGTATAGATATAGTTATATAAGTAGGATTTGAAAGACGTAGGACTGCTAGCCCACTTTATTTCATGTTCCTTGTTTGGTTGTGGACTTAGAATATCCAGTTGTTTGTCCGAATGTCATTGAAATCTTAGTTATATATTATGTATATGTGTATAGATATAAGGGTTTTATCCCAATTCCATGCCTTTGGGTAGCAAAGGTATGCCAACACATTAAAACATACAAACAACAATTCAAGTAAACTATAATAGGTATAGTTTAGGAGATTACTACTTACTATTACAAGAACAAATACATATGCAAGTACAGCGAAGAGAACATATATATATATACATACACAAGTACAGCGAAGAGTATGTATACATATACATATACATGTACATCGATGAGAACATATACATTTACATATACATTTACATGAGAACAGAAAGAACATACACGAACATAACATTTAGAGTATGAGATACATCCTCATGACGCGGATTTCACCGTTGTCGAGTGGTAACCAGAGTCTCCTGGAGGGAGAGCAGGCATTGTGTGTATAGATCTATACAGGACATACCATCCCATATCCTGACTGCTAGCTATAGTCCCCGCTGACCAAGCCAAGGGGTAACAAATGTCACGTTTATTTCGACGCCAGCAGATCGTCGTGTTTACATCCGTCAATCAGTATGGTTATGAGTATCTTCACATTTACCTTATAATTCATGGCCTTAAGGTAATTAGTACTACGATAGTTTCTACATAGAAAACTATGGTACTATAATATTTTCCCCGATAAAAACTCGAAACGTTTTGATATTAAACGATATTGTACAAGCTATATTTGATAATGATAGTCAAACTTTGGAAAAAGGCATACTCATACAAACAAACACACAGAACATTTGGGTATTGGTAGAAGACTACATTTTGGTAGAAAATATGGGATTTTCTAGGGAGTTACGAACATTTTATAAAGAGATACGAATATTTTACAAAGAGACACGAACATTTTACAAATAGTTTACAATACATTTGAAATGAGCACTTACAAACTTTTACTACAAACATTTTCGGTAAAAATTGCTAACACATACATTTTACAACATCAACGACACTAAATACTTACGAACTCACCAACTTTAAATCTGACTATCTTTTCAAAATAACTTGTATTCTCAGGTCGACAGTAGATAGGTACACTGGATCAGCTTTTGAGAGGGCGATGTATAGTCAAGACTCGTCATTATTTTGATTCTTTTGGTGTCTTATTTATACTACAGAACACATGTATAAATTATTATATTAATACAATGGATGGTGTTGTTGCTTGTTTACTACTTTACATTGTTATGATACTACACATGACGTCGTTCGCCGCCGAATGTTTCCACCAATTCGGTGTGGCAGCTAGTGGGAGCATAAATGTTATGCTGGTAAGGATATAATTATCATGTTAGTGGGAGCATGATTACTATGGTAAATGTTGCGAGTTACCAATATTAGTTATAAAAAACAAAATTTTCAATTCACAAAGTTCCAGGGTTTGAAAAGTTGTTTGTTATAATTAACGGAGAGGAATTCATACTTCATTTCTATTATAAAAGCTTAGATTGAGATTTTAATCAAATTTAATCAAGGATATATATATATATATATATATATATATATATATATATATATATATATATATATATATATATATATATATATATGAATGTTCTGTTGAAAAGATTTGACATAAGGAAATTCTATATATAGAAATGTTATAGCAAGAGACTGGTAAAGTATCAGGTCTTTATGTAATACATTATGTTTCGTATCCCATATGTTTCGGGTATAGGATTGATTACATATGCTATAATATTAATATGCTCTAATTTTTCCAAATGCCTAGGGCATTAAGAGGGAAAAGGGACTAGAACGAGACATGACTAAAATGGTTAAGCAATTGTCAAGGACAATATGAGGCTTACCAAAAGATTGGTTGCTTATGGACAGTTGGAAGTATAGTATAAGTTTTGGAAGGACCATATTGACAAGTTCTGAGAAGAGGTAACTCTTGTTAAGAAGTGTTTGTCATATGGAATTATGGAAATGTTCCATAAGTGGAAGTTAATCGAAAAATTTGTGTATGATTAGAAACCTTAATGCAAGAAGGATGTTCAAAGGAATGCACTTTGAATATGAGACTTCGCTTCCATGGAATTGGTTCAGTAACCAATGTCCAAAGGGAATACTTTGTAATATCATTGACATAGTTTTTGTGACTTTGTGCATTGACATTACGAAAGGATTATTGCATTTAAGTTTAGAATATAACAAATTATAGTAAAAGGCAATAATTTTGTATTCTTACACTTACTACAAGGATTTGGAATTGTGAAATGAGGATCATTGAAATGTTTTCAATTGATCTAGTTCACAAAGAAATAACCATAGGTAAACATAGTGTGTATGCTTAGAGCATGGGATAGCTATTGTTTTAATTCAAGTATAAAGTTGATAATTCGAAACATTATACAATGAATAATGAGTAATCAATATGGCGATTAAATAAAAGGTGTTTTATTTACACTCAAAAGTTTTGGGGCCATATAGGCTTAGTATTATTCTTGTATTTCACATTGCATGTTTTGACTTCCAGAATAATAAGATTATTTCAACTATCCACAGTCGATCATACTTTGGAAGTAGTTATGAAGTTAGACTGTCATGAGTTGGCTTGTAAGATTGTCTAAGGTGTTAGACATTGCAAAAGTCTTCTACAACATTCATGAGTACTTGTGAAATAAGATTTGAGCATTGGATCAACCTGCACTCACCTGAATCACTTCATGGAATTTATCACGAGTGATTGTGAGATGAATATATTATATAGTCTTCAAACCAAGATATATGAGTTATTGACTATGAATTGGTTGTGCATTGATGATACGAAAACGCATTAGTAACTTGATGTTATAAAATGTATCCTTGTGCATGATTCAATGAGTATTTAGTACAAGCATATAATATCGAAGTTTATTTGTTCCTTTTATCCTAAGAGGATTAAAAGCGATATATGGGCCCCTCGATGATTTGTTTTGACTTACGTGTCGGGCCCGGTCATAACTAAATTAATGTGTTTAATTATGTTCTATATCAAGCAAATCGGAAATCGGGAAACAAACTGTTGGACAATAAGTATGACATTGTTCCATGTATTTGTTCGACTGATATCTTGCAGAACAGAGGAATATATGATCACTTATCTAAAGGACGCGTCATTGACTGGGTTAGAGTTCGACAATGGCTTTTGAAAGCTATAATTGCTAATCGGATCCTGCAGTTGCATTGGTAGTTATAGTTATTAGACTTATCCAAGTAGGAGACTATTGGATTTGGTGTCTAAGCCCATAACTATAACTAGTATGTACTTGACCTGAGAGTAGCATGGTCCTTTTGGGTTATCTTCACCAGTGCAATTTGATAGGATGGATTTTTGAGAATAAGGCTATTTATGATTTTATTAATATATTATAAGTATAATGTATTAATTGTGGAATCATATTTTTTTAATTAGTATTGACCAAGAATTAATTTGGAATTAATTTAGTGATCAGAAGAGACTGATAAAATATACGGGGAATGATTAAGTAAAAAATGATTCTTATAGTGTGGGCCAATATTTATTTAGGAAGGGCTAAACTAATATGGTAGTCCATGGATAGTCCACGGAGGTTTAAGTCATGGAGCCTAAGTGATATGAAAGGTCATGGGTATTTGGGTTTGCATGGATGTAACCCTAGTTTTGCCACCCTATAAAAGCAGTCCCTTAGGCACTAAAATTAGCCCTTTGTGTTCTTTAGAAGGAGATAACCAATTTTGTGATAGCTAGATTATTCTCTCATGCCTCCTCTTGCATATAGTGTTTGTGATACATTAGAGGCATCACACTTCAGCTGCTAAAGATTTCAAAGGCTAAGAACTATAAGTCTTGCTAAGAGGTAAGTCATCTAACTAGTTGTATTTCTTAATTGCCAAATTGTATGCTAGTTAGGATGTATGATTTGGAAAATTGTAAATGCATGTATAATTAGAGAAAACTTAGATCCAAAGCATATAGGGTTGCATGTGCACCATAGGAGTGAATAGTGCTCAAAACCCAACAGAAGTAGCATATGATGAGTTATTAGATTGAATAATGTCAATACCTAAGAATATGGGCTTTATCTTCCCATCCTTGATGTCGTGCAGGTACTTCGGGAAACTTCGTTTCCAATGCCCTTTTTCGTGAAAGTGGAAGCACTCTTCATCCTTCTGATTAGGGGAAGGAGCAGCAGAACCAGCTTTGGTCCCACTAGAAGAGGATCCATCATGGGATTTTCCCTTGTGGATCTTAGAAGGAGCCTTCCTCTTCTTTCCTTTCCCTTGTCTAATCACCAAGACAGGGGCAGCAGTAGTAGGAGTTGATGCAACAGACTTGCCTTTCAAACTACTCTCTGCAGTTCATAGAAAGCCTTGAGGCTTGCTTAGAGTGACCTCCTCCTTGTTCCTATGATAAGTCATACGATACTGATCGTAACAAGAAGGAAAAGAGTGTAGAATGATATCTATAGCCAACTCTTTGTCAAAGTTGTCATTCAACTTCAGCAAGCGGTCCACGAACCTTTGTATCTTTTGTAAGTGGGTCATGATGGACTATCCATTCTTCATTTTGTGGTGATCATGGAGGCGATGATCTTGTACCTTTCCTGCCTTGCACTTTGATGGTACCTTTCCATCAAGTCTTGGTGCATCTCGTAGAGATAGTAGTTCTCGTAGGACTTTTGGAGTTCAACAGTCATGTACGCAAGCATGATACACGACACCTTTGTCGTGTCCCTCTTATGAGCCTCTTATTCAGCAATTTGCTCAGGAGTAGCAGTGTTATGGCCAACCTCCTCCAGCTCCTTGTCGAGAACATACTATTTTTCCATGTAGCGGCTGACCTTACGAATATTGCGAATCCAATCGTTAAAACTGGATCCATCAAAGATCATCCTCCTACACAAGTTCATGAGTGAGAAGGAGCCAGAAGGGTTTGAGCCAGAAGTGTTGTTGTTTGGAGTAGACATCTGAAAAACAAAAGAGACAAAGTTTAGATTAGATAAGAATCCCCAATTTAACACCCAAATGAGAAATTAGGGCTAGGACCCAACACGATTATTTACAATTCAGAAAAGGGATGTCGTAATCCAATTGTAAATAATTTGAGGGTAGGTAATGACGATTTACCAATTTTCACCATGAAAAACTAAAAAGAATATTAAGTTTTAAATGAATTGAAATTCCTAGATTCTTTTGAGATTCATTGAACTTTTCAATGGCATGTTTAAATCTCGATTATGCCCTTCAAGTTTGTGACTGGGATACCGAGGATCACAAACAAGGTGTTAATAACCATGAAAATGTGTTTGGTACTCTCGATATCATTTATCACCTAATCAATGTTCCTGTTAACCACACATGCTCCATTAATATATAATAAACATCGAGCTACCCTTTGCCACCCTTTCTAGTCCCAAATTAGTGTGTCAGTTAGCCACACATGCTCCACTAACGACTTGGCAAGGTGCAAAGTGCAATTTCATGGAATAGCATCATTTTCACATTTTTCCTAAAGTAACTAAGATTGGGAATTTTTGAAAAACATTTATATAGTCATTTTACTTATTAATGAGGAATTAGTTTGTCCTATATTACCCGTTCAGCTAACGGCCCTCCACTAGTCAAGAGTACGGTGCGTAAGAGTAGATACCCAATGGCGGTCATTTTACATGTCGCTTCCTTAAATACCCCTTATAGACCAGCTTCGTGAATGAGGCCTACTAACGTTAAGACTGACTCGTCTTATATATATATATATATATATATATATATATATATATATATATATATATATATATATATATATATTAATCTTTTAATACTATAATAGTATAAGTGTTGAATTTTAAATTTTTAAAACTCTAGAGTTTAGAGTTTAAATATTTCAAAATTAAAACGTTTCAATTAAAAATTAAATTCCAAAACTTGAGGGAAAATTTTGAAATTTTTCAAAAAATCTTTTAGATCAAATTTGAAAAACAATCAAATAATCATTTAATTTATATTTATCACAAAATTTGACATTTCATTATTTTATGGCAAGATAATTCAATTCAAATAATACAAATAATTAAATTATCATATAAAGTAGTAATTATTTTAAGATTTGACAATTATCTTTTAATTTGATTAGGATATAAATTACCATAACAAAAATCATATTTTAATTTGTAATATAACTATGGTAATTATCCAAACCAAATTAGAGCAAAATTTTCGAAATTCGCTATCAGAACTGACTTCACATTTTCACAAGCTTTTGTCGTGTCGTGAACATGGTCCAAAATCAAAAACGAAAATTTTTCAGCTTTGAAAACTTTAGTTTTGCATCATATATCAGAAAAACTACCCTAGGCTCCGATACGACTGATGGGTTTTAAGCATTACATCATTCCTATGGTGGACATGCAACCCTAAAGCTTTGGATCTATGTTTTCCTCTAGTTATATATTCAATAAAAAATTATCCAAAGCATGAACCCTATACTAGCATCCTTTATTCGAAGTCTACATCTAATACATGGTTAGAAAAAATTATGGGCTTACACACCTAATCCAAAAAAAAATAGATGGAGAGTGGAATATTTTGCATAGAAAAAATTATGGGTTTATTCGAAAATAGGTTCATGATAATGTTTTCAACCAGATTAGCGCTGAGACTCATGATCTTACTTTCTGGAACAAGCTAGATCCGTTGTATGCTCGGAAGACTATGATAATGTAGAAGAAGTTGCGCCTGAGCCAGTCACCATGGCTGGAGTTCAAGCCATGATTCGGGCTATGTTGGCTGAACAAAGGGAAGAAATGAGACGGGTGTTGAATAGGGACGAACCTACTATGCCCATTGAGCAACCCGAACTGATTCCCGAGCAATCTGAGGAAGGGAACTACAGCCGCCAAGTGAGTCAAGTAGGGACTCAAGGTGAGCAAAGGGATGGCCCAGAAGGGAGAAACAACAAGGATGGGCGGATGTACAAGAATTTCTTGGGTGCGAAACCACCAAGTCTCTCCGGAAGCCCAAAGCCGGTTGAGATTATGGATTGGATCTCTGAGATGGAGATGGTGTTTGAAAGTTGCAGCTGTAACGAGAATCAGAAGACTGTCTTCGCTGTAAGACAACTGAAAACTGGAGTCTTGAGCTGGTGGAAGCTATTGGCAGATACGATGCCACAAGGAGAAGCCTTAAGGATGTCGTGGGAAGAGTTTTTGGAACAGTTGAAAATGCAGTACTGCTCAGAGGTAGATCTGATAGACCTAAACAACGAGTTTCAGAACCTGAAGAAAGGGAAGATGAGTGTTGATGAGTATGCCACCGCATTCACCGAGAGGATGAAGCTATTCCCCTACTTGGTGCCTACTGAACTCTCCAAGATTGATAGGTTTGCTAACGGACTGCCCACTGACTTTGGCCCAATGGTCAAGATGGCAACTACCTTGAAAGCAGCTGTTAGGGCAGCTAAGAACGTAGAGGCCCAGATAAGAGAAAAAGGTCTAGAAAAAGATAAGGCAGGAGAGAAGCGGAAGTTTGAAGGATCTTCGAGGTCGAACAAGGAAAGAAAATTCTCAAAGCTTGGAAGAGGAGATGGAGGTGAAGCAAGATGGTGTGATGGATGCAAGAAGAAGCATGGTGGGAAGTGCAATGAAGAAGTGACTTGCTACAAGTGTGGAAGGACTGGTCACTATTCCAAAGACTGCACACATGATGATAAAGTATGCTACGGATGTGGAGGCAAGGGGCATATGTCCAGAAACTGCCCAAAGAAAAATAAAGCAGTAAGACCAGAAACGCCACCAAGGCCAAGGGCATTTCACATGATCCTCGACGAAGCAGAAAACCGTGCGAGGAATCAAGGATGAGGACTTCATATCAGAAGATCAAGTTATATAGTAGCCATAGTATTTTATGATGTAGCCTAGTAGAGGCATAGTCTAGGGTGAGCTTGAACACCTATGTAATCGTTTCAAGAATTAATATAAAACCTTCGTTTTGTTATCTGATGTGTCGAATGATTGTGTGATTTGCTGCATGGTGACTTGGGAAACTGCGAGACAATACTTGGGACGAGTATGAGTAGGTGTGAATGGTAGTAGAGGCCTATACTACCGGAAGCACAGGACTCACACTTAGATCAGGGAAAGTCACAAGGTTACCAAGAAGCTAGTAATTGATTTCGTTTTATTCAAGTGTGTTATTACCATCGTTTCGGTAATGACTAAGAAGATTGTTGATATTCCGACCCTAGTGGCCATATCGAATCGAGTCCGACTACGATGAGTATGTTGTGTGGTTCAGAGAACCAAGTTTGATGTAGCGTCTGACATTAAACCAAACGGTTGAAATTAAAGCGATCAATAGAAGTATCGCACTCGTTGTTAAAGAAGTTAGTAGCTAGAAATGCCTAATGTTAAAGTGTGATTATATCACATTAGAACATGAAGGAAGGCATAGTCTGTTTTAGAATTTAACTCTAAGAGACCTAAGTCTAAGTGTTGCAACATACGATGATAGGTCATTAGAATATGACACATCGATCCATAGTAATAATAAAAGAAGTCATCTCAAGTTCGTATCCAGTAAGAATCAAGATTTTGACTTGAAGATCATAATTTGGAGTCTAGCCTGAAGTAGAGAGCAGGTGCACGATCGAGTACTACATACAATCAATAAGTCTGAGAGATAGACTTGAAGGAATGTAGAAGTTATAATTATTACCTAGGATGAAGAGACGACGTATGGAGTCATTATACGACCATGTTTCGTTGATGATTCCGGGACGTAATCATCCTAAGGGGGAGATAATTGTAACGCCCGCAAATCCAGGCTAGTCAAATTAGAGGCAATAGGGGTCGAAAACGACTTTTCGACAAAAGACTATTTAGAATAAATAATCTTAACCAAGTTGTAGTATATGTCACGAGGTTTCCGTACATATAAAGAACGCCGAAATCCGAGTTATAACGAAGAAGTTATGGCCCGTCGAAGTTTTACGGCAAAACCGGCACGGCACCGGGAAGCGTAAATAGTGAATTTACGATAGAGCGAGATTTAGCCTTAGCAATCTAAACGGAAGTCGTAGAATATGTTAAACTAAGAACATCGATAAAAAGAACGCCCAAATCCGACTTCGTATGAAGAAGTTATGATTTTTCGAAGTTTCGGACTAGCAGTGTACAGCCCGAAATTCGAATATTAGATCGAGTGGTTTTTAGCCGCCACGACCTAAACGAGAATCGAAGATCTCGTTGAGAGTAGCGTAATGAGAAAAAGATGGGCGAAAACGGATGTCGGATGAAGAAGTTATGAGGATTTAACGGACCAATCGTGTCCCGGCCCGTTGATAATATAAAAATTAAAATCGAGCCAAAATTAGCCAAAGAAGTCTAAACGAAAGTTGTAGAGTACGTTCCCACCTTCGCGTGGATATAAAGAACGTCGAAAACGGAGGTCGTACGCGAAAGTTATGAATTTTTAAAGATGAGCATGCAATTTGCGAAGGCTGATAAGGAGCTGATGACGTGGCGCATTGTGGGCCGTCCATCGCTGATCAGATCTCGCCTCGGATGAAGAACACGTCGCCCTCGCTTACGCCCCACGTCCGAAGCCAGTACGCACCGCGTACCCTCGCCCTTATCTCTTCCGGAGTGCAAGCCAGCTGGTCCGAGGTGGCGCCCTTATCCGATGGTTACGCCCCGCGTAGGTCCGAGGTACGCCCAGCGTACCGAGGCCTCGCAAGGCTATAAAAAGGGGCCAATTTTCCTTCATTTTTCACACCTTTCTTCACTCTCTCTCTAACTTCTTTCTCTCTCTAAGTGTTGTAAACATCCCCTAAGCCCTAGTTAAACCCTTAGCACCCTAGGGAAGCCCCGAGGCTCCCGGAGTCCCGAGAAAAAGGAGTTTTTCGGTTTCGAAACGCTGCTCCAATTAAGTCCCGGTTTTCGATAAAATTCGCTGTAAGTGTGCTACGCTTACGCAATTTTTTATATAGCTTTCAAATAATTATAGGAATGTTATTAGGTCCTTAAAATAATTATTTGGGCTATTATTATGAGTTATATTGAGCGTTATTAGCGCTTAATAATAGTCAGACTAATTAATTTGTCGCGGTTATCGTTAAACTAAACCCTAGTGGTATCGAAACTAGGTTTCATCGAAGGAATATCGTTTTGAGAGTATCGAAGCGCTGTCCGAGTGCTGAGTCACCACCTACTCAGGTGAGTGCATGGTCCCTTTCATCTTACACATAGATATGAAGTATTTTATATAAACTACGTGCTATGTGTACATATTATCTGAATACTTGCTGTCTATGCTGGATGAACGTTTTATACATGTTTTAAAGAATTTAAACTGTATACGTATTTTATATATACGAATATGTTGGGTATGAGATGGGTAGATGAATGATGAGAGATAGAAGATGATGTGCGTATACATTGGCAGCTATAGACTTAGTGCCTATGGGACAAACACCGGTAGCTAAGGACTTAGTACCTGTTAGACGTTGGTAGCTATGGATTTAGTACCTGTTGGGAATTGGTAGCTATGGACTTAGTACCTATTAGTTAGACGCTGGTAGCTAAGGATTTAGTACCTGTAGGAATTGGTAGCTATGGACTTAGTACCTGTTGAACATTGGTAGCTATGGACTTAGTACCTATTAGATAAGACTGGTAGCTATGGATTTAGTACCCGATGAATAGACTATAGCAGCTATGGAATTAGTGCTTTATGAACGAACATTGGCAGCTATGGATTTAGTGCCAGTCCTATAACCCTGGAAGTAAGGGTCTTCGGAATAAACGAATGCAGGATAGATGACTCTTAGGTTAAATCCTTAAGAGTACAGAAGATAACGGGGATGGGTAATGGGGTTAATTGTTTGATGATTAAACATAACAATTATATTATTGTGGGTTGAAAACCCTATGTACTCACTAGGTTTCCCAACCTGACCCACTCAGTTTATGTATATCACAGGTGACGAAGTGAAGTGACATTACACTGAGAGATTTAAAGAGATATAGATCACTAGTGTAAATCATTGTAAGTTCTGTTTATGCTTATGTTTCGGTATTAACGATGACATCCCAAACATTTTAAAATGAAATAAATACGTTTCTTCGAAAATGTTTTAATAACGTATTTACCATGTTTTTCTGGGAACAAATTCCGCAACCTTTTTATAAAATGAAGTACTCTGATTTTTATTAAGCATAAACAAAATCGGTCTTTTCTGGCCGTGATTTTGGGGATGTCACAGTTGGTATCAGAGCATTAGTTTAAGCGAACTAGGAATATGGATTTATTTCTAGACTTAAACTTAGAATGCTAAGCGATGATTGTGAGGTGTGAGCACTAGCTTATTTTAGGAATGATGCCTAAAATGCGTTTATGTGCTAAATACTTGTGCCTGATATGCTGTTAGTTGTTCGGATCTATGGTCTGTTGCCGACCGGATCTGGAAACCTTATGTGTTTAGGATTCTAAACGTACGAATACGATATTAGAACTAGCATGTAAACGTTTCAGAGTGATAAGGATGATTTAAACGTCAATCCTAAGTAAAGGTCTAGAATTCACCTCATTAGGTGTATAGATCAAGATGGTAAGAACCCGTAGCGGAAACGTAAATGCAAATGGGAACAGGAACCAACCCCCAGTGGTTCAGCAAATACCTATTGTAGAAGAAGTTGCGCCTGAGCCAGTCACCATGGCTGGAGTTCAAGCCATGATTCGGGCTATGTTGGCTGAACAAAGGGAAGAAATGAGACGGGTGTTGAATAGGGACGAACCTACTATGCCCATTGAGCAACCCGAACTGATTCCCGAGCAATCTGAGGAAGGGAACTACAGCCGCCAAGTGAGTCAAGTAGGGACTCAAGGTGAGCAAAGGGATGGCCCAGAAGGGAGAAACAACAAGGATGGGCGGATGTACAAGAATTTCTTGGGTGCGAAACCACCAAGTCTCTCCGGAAGCCCAAAGCCGGTTGAGATTATGGATTGGATCTCTGAGATGGAGATGGTGTTTGAAAGTTGCAGCTGTAACGAGAATCAGAAGACTGTCTTCGCTGTAAGACAACTGAAAACTGGAGTCTTGAGCTGGTGGAAGCTATTGGCAGATACGATGCCACAAGGAGAAGCCTTAAGGATGTCGTGGGAAGAGTTTTTGGAACAGTTGAAAATGCAGTACTGCTCAGAGGTAGATCTGATAGACCTAAACAACGAGTTTCAGAACCTGAAGAAAGGGAAGATGAGTGTTGATGAGTATGCCACCGCATTCACCGAGAGGATGAAGCTATTCCCCTACTTGGTGCCTACTGAACTCTCCAAGATTGATAGGTTTGCTAACGGACTGCCCACTGACTTTGGCCCAATGGTCAAGATGGCAACTACCTTGAAAGCAGCTGTTAGGGCAGCTAAGAACGTAGAGGCCCAGATAAGAGAAAAAGGTCTAGAAAAAGATAAGGCAGGAGAGAAGCGGAAGTTTGAAGGATCTTCGAGGTCGAACAAGGAAAGAAAATTCTCAAAGCTTGGAAGAGGAGATGGAGGTGAAGCAAGATGGTGTGATGGATGCAAGAAGAAGCATGGTGGGAAGTGCAATGAAGAAGTGACTTGCTACAAGTGTGGAAGGACTGGTCACTATTCCAAAGACTGCACACATGATGATAAAGTATGCTACGGATGTGGAGGCAAGGGGCATATGTCCAGAAACTGCCCAAAGAAAAATAAAGCAGTAAGACCAGAAACGCCACCAAGGCCAAGGGCATTTCACATGATCCTCGACGAAGCAGAAAACCGTGCGAGGAATCAAGGATGAGGACTTCATATCAGAAGATCAAGTTATATAGTAGCCATAGTATTTTATGATGTAGCCTAGTAGAGGCATAGTCTAGGGTGAGCTTGAACACCTATGTAATCGTTTCAAGAATTAATATAAAACCTTCGTTTTGTTATCTGATGTGTCGAATGATTGTGTGATTTGCTGCATGGTGACTTGGGAAACTGCGAGACAATACTTGGGACGAGTATGAGTAGGTGTGAATGGTAGTAGAGGCCTATACTACCGGAAGCACAGGACTCACACTTAGATCAGGGAAAGTCACAAGGTTACCAAGAAGCTAGTAATTGATTTCGTTTTATTCAAGTGTGTTATTACCATCGTTTCGGTAATGACTAAGAAGATTGTTGATATTCCGACCCTAGTGGCCATATCGAATCGAGTCCGACTACGATGAGTATGTTGTGTGGTTCAGAGAACCAAGTTTGATGTAGCGTCTGACATTAAACCAAACGGTTGAAATTAAAGCGATCAATAGAAGTATCGCACTCGTTGTTAAAGAAGTTAGTAGCTAGAAATGCCTAATGTTAAAGTGTGATTATATCACATTAGAACATGAAGGAAGGCATAGTCTGTTTTAGAATTTAACTCTAAGAGACCTAAGTCTAAGTGTTGCAACATACGATGATAGGTCATTAGAATATGACACATCGATCCATAGTAATAATAAAAGAAGTCATCTCAAGTTCGTATCCAGTAAGAATCGAGATTTTGACTTGAAGATCATAATTTGGAGTCTAGCCTGAAGTAGAGAGCAGGTGCACGATCGAGTACTACATACAATCAATAAGTCTGAGAGATAGACTTGAAGGAATGTAGAAGTTATAATTATTACCTAGGATGAAGAGACGACGTATGGAGTCATTATACGACCATGTTTCGTTGATGATTCCGGGACGTAATCATCCTAAGGGGGAGATAATTGTAACGCCCGCAAATCCAGGCTAGTCAAATTAGAGGCAATAGGGGTCGAAAACGACTTTTCGACAAAAGACTATTTAGAATAAATAATCTTAACCAAGTTGTAGTATATGTCACGAGGTTTCCGTACATATAAAGAACGCCGAAATCCGAGTTATAACGAAGAAGTTATGGCCCGTCGAAGTTTTACGGCAAAACCGGCACGGCACCGGGAAGCGTAAATAGTGAATTTACGATAGAGCGAGATTTAGCCTTAGCAATCTAAACGGAAGTCGTAGAATATGTTAAACTAAGAACATCGATAAAAAGAACGCCCAAATCCGACTTCGTATGAAGAAGTTATGATTTTTCGAAGTTTCGGACTAGCAGTGTACAGCCCGAAATTCGAATATTAGATCGAGTGGTTTTTAGCCGCCACGACCTAAACGAGAATCGAAGATCTCGTTGAGAGTAGCGTAATGAGAAAAAGATGGGCGAAAACGGATGTCGGATGAAGAAGTTATGAGGATTTAACGGACCAATCGTGTCCCGGCCCGTTGATAATATAAAAATTAAAATCGAGCCAAAATTAGCCAAAGAAGTCTAAACGAAAGTTGTAGAGTACGTTCCCACCTTCGCGTGGATATAAAGAACGTCGAAAACGGAGGTCGTACGCGAAAGTTATGAATTTTTAAAGATGAGCATGCAATTTGCGAAGGCTGATAAGGAGCTGATGACGTGGCGCATTGTGGGCCGTCCATCGCTGATCAGATCTCGCCTCGGATGAAGAACACGTCGCCCTCGCTTACGCCCCACGTCCGAAGCCAGTACGCACCGCGTACCCTCGCCCTTATCTCTTCCGGAGTGCAAGCCAGCTGGTCCGAGGTGGCGCCCTTATCCGATGGTTACGCCCCGCGTAGGTCCGAGGTACGCCCAGCGTACCGAGGCCTCGCAAGGCTATAAAAAGGGGCCAATTTTCCTTCATTTTTCACACCTTTCTTCACTCTCTCTCTAACTTCTTTCTCTCTCTAAGTGTTGTAAACATCCCCTAAGCCCTAGTTAAACCCTTAGCACCCTAGGGAAGCCCCGAGGCTCCCGGAGTCCCGAGAAAAAGGAGTTTTTCGGTTTCGAAACGCTGCTCCAATTAAGTCCCGGTTTTCGATAAAATTCGCTGTAAGTGTGCTACGCTTACGCAATTTTTTATATAGCTTTCAAATAATTATAGGAATGTTATTAGGTCCTTAAAATAATTATTTGGGCTATTATTATGAGTTATATTGAGCGTTATTAGCGCTTAATAATAGTCAGACTAATTAATTTGTCGCGGTTATCGTTAAACTAAACCCTAGTGGTATCGAAACTAGGTTTCATCGAAGGAATATCGTTTTGAGAGTATCGAAGCGCTGTCCGAGTGCTGAGTCACCACCTACTCAGGTGAGTGCATGGTCCCTTTCATCTTACACATAGATATGAAGTATTTTATATAAACTACGTGCTATGTGTACATATTATCTGAATACTTGCTGTCTATGCTGGATGAACGTTTTATACATGTTTTAAAGAATTTAAACTGTATACGTATTTTATATATACGAATATGTTGGGTATGAGATGGGTAGATGAATGATGAGAGATAGAAGATGATGTGCGTATACATTGGCAGCTATAGACTTAGTGCCTATGGGACAAACACCGGTAGCTAAGGACTTAGTACCTGTTAGACGTTGGTAGCTATGGATTTAGTACCTGTTGGGAATTGGTAGCTATGGACTTAGTACCTATTAGTTAGACGCTGGTAGCTAAGGATTTAGTACCTGTAGGAATTGGTAGCTATGGACTTAGTACCTGTTGAACATTGGTAGCTATGGACTTAGTACCTATTAGATAAGACTGGTAGCTATGGATTTAGTACCCGATGAATAGACTATAGCAGCTATGGAATTAGTGCTTTATGAACGAACATTGGCAGCTATGGATTTAGTGCCAGTCCTATAACCCTGGAAGTAAGGGTCTTCGGAATAAACGAATGCAGGATAGATGACTCTTAGGTTAAATCCTTAAGAGTACAGAAGATAACGGGGATGGGTAATGGGGTTAATTGTTTGATGATTAAACATAACAATTATATTATTGTGGGTTGAAAACCCTATGTACTCACTAGGTTTCCCAACCTGACCCACTCAGTTTATGTATATCACAGGTGACGAAGTGAAGTGACATTACACTGAGAGATTTAAAGAGATATAGATCACTAGTGTAAATCATTGTAAGTTCTGTTTATGCTTATGTTTCGGTATTAACGATGACATCCCAAACATTTTAAAATGAAATAAATACGTTTCTTCGAAAATGTTTTAATAACGTATTTACCATGTTTTTCTGGGAACAAATTCCGCAACCTTTTTATAAAATGAAGTACTCTGATTTTTATTAAGCATAAACAAAATCGGTCTTTTCTGGCCGTGATTTTGGGGATGTCACAGTTGGTATCAGAGCATTAGTTTAAGCGAACTAGGAATATGGATTTATTTCTAGACTTAAACTTAGAATGCTAAGCGATGATTGTGAGGTGTGAGCACTAGCTTATTTTAGGAATGATGCCTAAAATGCGTTTATGTGCTAAATACTTGTGCCTGATATGCTGTTAGTTGTTCGGATCTATGGTCTGTTGCCGACCGGATCTGGAAACCTTATGTGTTTAGGATTCTAAACGTACGAATACGATATTAGAACTAGCATGTAAACGTTTCAGAGTGATAAGGATGATTTAAACGTCAATCCTAAGTAAAGGTCTAGAATTCACCTCATTAGGTGTATAGATCAAGATGGTAAGAACCCGTAGCGGAAACGTAAATGCAAATGGGAACAGGAACCAACCCCCAGTGGTTCAGCAAATACCTATTGTAGAAGAAGTTGCGCCTGAGCCAGTCACCATGGCTGGAGTTCAAGCCATGATTCGGGCTATGTTGGCTGAACAAAGGGAAGAAATGAGACGGGTGTTGAATAGGGACGAACCTACTATGCCCATTGAGCAACCCGAACTGATTCCCGAGCAATCTGAGGAAGGGAACTACAGCCGCCAAGTGAGTCAAGTAGGGACTCAAGGTGAGCAAAGGGATGGCCCAGAAGGGAGAAACAACAAGGATGGGCGGATGTACAAGAATTTCTTGGGTGCGAAACCACCAAGTCTCTCCGGAAGCCCAAAGCCGGTTGAGATTATGGATTGGATCTCTGAGATGGAGATGGTGTTTGAAAGTTGCAGCTGTAACGAGAATCAGAAGACTGTCTTCGCTGTAAGACAACTGAAAACTGGAGTCTTGAGCTGGTGGAAGCTATTGGCAGATACGATGCCACAAGGAGAAGCCTTAAGGATGTCGTGGGAAGAGTTTTTGGAACAGTTGAAAATGCAGTACTGCTCAGAGGTAGATCTGATAGACCTAAACAACGAGTTTCAGAACCTGAAGAAAGGGAAGATGAGTGTTGATGAGTATGCCACCGCATTCACCGAGAGGATGAAGCTATTCCCCTACTTGGTGCCTACTGAACTCTCCAAGATTGATAGGTTTGCTAACGGACTGCCCACTGACTTTGGCCCAATGGTCAAGATGGCAACTACCTTGAAAGCAGCTGTTAGGGCAGCTAAGAACGTAGAGGCCCAGATAAGAGAAAAAGGTCTAGAAAAAGATAAGGCAGGAGAGAAGCGGAAGTTTGAAGGATCTTCGAGGTCGAACAAGGAAAGAAAATTCTCAAAGCTTGGAAGAGGAGATGGAGGTGAAGCAAGATGGTGTGATGGATGCAAGAAGAAGCATGGTGGGAAGTGCAATGAAGAAGTGACTTGCTACAAGTGTGGAAGGACTGGTCACTATTCCAAAGACTGCACACATGATGATAAAGTATGCTACGGATGTGGAGGCAAGGGGCATATGTCCAGAAACTGCCCAAAGAAAAATAAAGCAGTAAGACCAGAAACGCCACCAAGGCCAAGGGCATTTCACATGATCCTCGACGAAGCAGAAAACCGTGCGAGGAATCAAGGATGAGGACTTCATATCAGAAGATCAAGTTATATAGTAGCCATAGTATTTTATGATGTAGCCTAGTAGAGGCATAGTCTAGGGTGAGCTTGAACACCTATGTAATCGTTTCAAGAATTAATATAAAACCTTCGTTTTGTTATCTGATGTGTCGAATGATTGTGTGATTTGCTGCATGGTGACTTGGGAAACTGCGAGACAATACTTGGGACGAGTATGAGTAGGTGTGAATGGTAGTAGAGGCCTATACTACCGGAAGCACAGGACTCACACTTAGATCAGGGAAAGTCACAAGGTTACCAAGAAGCTAGTAATTGATTTCGTTTTATTCAAGTGTGTTATTACCATCGTTTCGGTAATGACTAAGAAGATTGTTGATATTCCGACCCTAGTGGCCATATCGAATCGAGTCCGACTACGATGAGTATGTTGTGTGGTTCAGAGAACCAAGTTTGATGTAGCGTCTGACATTAAACCAAACGGTTGAAATTAAAGCGATCAATAGAAGTATCGCACTCGTTGTTAAAGAAGTTAGTAGCTAGAAATGCCTAATGTTAAAGTGTGATTATATCACATTAGAACATGAAGGAAGGCATAGTCTGTTTTAGAATTTAACTCTAAGAGACCTAAGTCTAAGTGTTGCAACATACGATGATAGGTCATTAGAATATGACACATCGATCCATAGTAATAATAAAAGAAGTCATCTCAAGTTCGTATCCAGTAAGAATCGAGATTTTGACTTGAAGATCATAATTTGGAGTCTAGCCTGAAGTAGAGAGCAGGTGCACGATCGAGTACTACATACAATCAATAAGTCTGAGAGATAGACTTGAAGGAATGTAGAAGTTATAATTATTACCTAGGATGAAGAGACGACGTATGGAGTCATTATACGACCATGTTTCGTTGATGATTCCGGGACGTAATCATCCTAAGGGGGAGATAATTGTAACGCCCGCAAATCCAGGCTAGTCAAATTAGAGGCAATAGGGGTCGAAAACGACTTTTCGACAAAAGACTATTTAGAATAAATAATCTTAACCAAGTTGTAGTATATGTCACGAGGTTTCCGTACATATAAAGAACGCCGAAATCCGAGTTATAACGAAGAAGTTATGGCCCGTCGAAGTTTTACGGCAAAACCGGCACGGCACCGGGAAGCGTAAATAGTGAATTTACGATAGAGCGAGATTTAGCCTTAGCAATCTAAACGGAAGTCGTAGAATATGTTAAACTAAGAACATCGATAAAAAGAACGCCCAAATCCGACTTCGTATGAAGAAGTTATGATTTTTCGAAGTTTCGGACTAGCAGTGTACAGCCCGAAATTCGAATATTAGATCGAGTGGTTTTTAGCCGCCACGACCTAAACGAGAATCGAAGATCTCGTTGAGAGTAGCGTAATGAGAAAAAGATGGGCGAAAACGGATGTCGGATGAAGAAGTTATGAGGATTTAACGGACCAATCGTGTCCCGGCCCGTTGATAATATAAAAATTAAAATCGAGCCAAAATTAGCCAAAGAAGTCTAAACGAAAGTTGTAGAGTACGTTCCCACCTTCGCGTGGATATAAAGAACGTCGAAAACGGAGGTCGTACGCGAAAGTTATGAATTTTTAAAGATGAGCATGCAATTTGCGAAGGCTGATAAGGAGCTGATGACGTGGCGCATTGTGGGCCGTCCATCGCTGATCAGATCTCGCCTCGGATGAAGAACACGCCGCCCTCGCTTACGCCCCACGTCCGAAGCCAGTACGCACCGCGTACCCTCGCCCTTATCTCTTCCGGAGTGCAAGCCAGCTGGTCCGAGGTGGCGCCCTTATCCGATGGTTACGCCCCGCGTAGGTCCGAGGTACGCCCAGCGTACCGAGGCCTCGCAAGGCTATAAAAAGGGGCCAATTTTCCTTCATTTTTCACACCTTTCTTCACTCTCTCTCTAACTTCTTTCTCTCTCTAAGTGTTGTAAACATCCCCTAAGCCCTAGTTAAACCCTTAGCACCCTAGGGAAGCCCCGAGGCTCCCGGAGTCCCGAGAAAAAGGAGTTTTTCGGTTTCGAAACGCTGCTCCAATTAAGTCCCGGTTTTCGATAAAATTCGCTGTAAGTGTGCTACGCTTACGCAATTTTTTATATAGCTTTCAAATAATTATAGGAATGTTATTAGGTCCTTAAAATAATTATTTGGGCTATTATTATGAGTTATATTGAGCGTTATTAGCGCTTAATAATAGTCAGACTAATTAATTTGTCGCGGTTATCGTTAAACTAAACCCTAGTGGTATCGAAACTAGGTTTCATCGAAGGAATATCGTTTTGAGAGTATCGAAGCGCTGTCCGAGTGCTGAGTCACCACCTACTCAGGTGAGTGCATGGTCCCTTTCATCTTACACATAGATATGAAGTATTTTATATAAACTACGTGCTATGTGTACATATTATCTGAATACTTGCTGTCTATGCTGGATGAACGTTTTATACATGTTTTAAAGAATTTAAACTGTATACGTATTTTATATATACGAATATGTTGGGTATGAGATGGGTAGATGAATGATGAGAGATAGAAGATGATGTGCGTATACATTGGCAGCTATAGACTTAGTGCCTATGGGACAAACACCGGTAGCTAAGGACTTAGTACCTGTTAGACGTTGGTAGCTATGGATTTAGTACCTGTTGGGAATTGGTAGCTATGGACTTAGTACCTATTAGTTAGACGCTGGTAGCTAAGGATTTAGTACCTGTAGGAATTGGTAGCTATGGACTTAGTACCTGTTGAACATTGGTAGCTATGGACTTAGTACCTATTAGATAAGACTGGTAGCTATGGATTTAGTACCCGATGAATAGACTATAGCAGCTATGGAATTAGTGCTTTATGAACGAACATTGGCAGCTATGGATTTAGTGCCAGTCCTATAACCCTGGAAGTAAGGGTCTTCGGAATAAACGAATGCAGGATAGATGACTCTTAGGTTAAATCCTTAAGAGTACAGAAGATAACGGGGATGGGTAATGGGGTTAATTGTTTGATGATTAAACATAACAATTATATTATTGTGGGTTGAAAACCCTATGTACTCACTAGGTTTCCCAACCTGACCCACTCAGTTTATGTATATCACAGGTGACGAAGTGAAGTGACATTACACTGAGAGATTTAAAGAGATATAGATCACTAGTGTAAATCATTGTAAGTTCTGTTTATGCTTATGTTTCGGTATTAACGATGACATCCCAAACATTTTAAAATGAAATAAATACGTTTCTTCGAAAATGTTTTAATAACGTATTTACCATGTTTTTCTGGGAACAAATTCCGCAACCTTTTTATAAAATGAAGTACTCTGATTTTTATTAAGCATAAACAAAATCGGTCTTTTCTGGCCGTGATTTTGGGGATGTCACATGGTAGTGTTTACATTTAGTACATTGTTTCAAAACATTACATTCCCAAAAAAAAGTAGATTGTTCGATACTAGTTAAACAAACAACAAGACATCACTAAATACATTTTTCCCTTCGATTTACCTGTTACCTGAGAATACAAGTATTTTGAAAAACGTCAACATATGAAATGTTGGTGAGTTCATAAGTAATGTTTGAAACATAATGTTTTGTATTGTTTTGAAAACCACCAAAAAATCCGATATTTTCTGAAAAGAGTATCGTATAAAAAGTGTGAAGATCCGTAAGTATGCTTGTTTGTTTCTATAAATGTGAAAAATTGTTAGACTTGGTATGCATCTCGTAGGTGTATGTATTGAAATCCCTAGGAAAACCCGATGTTTTCCTAATACTTTGAATTACGCGTTTTATATTTTGTTATACGGTTGCGACGTGTGTATTCAATGATTCCAGGTGACATTGGATTAAGTATGGGTTATGAGTCTTTATAAACACGCATTAATGAAAATGACTAGTTTACAACTATACAAATGATCCCTTAGGCGTCGTCCATACTACTTACTTAATCCAACCACCCTGACATCACATAGCCCCACAACAGAGGAGAAAAGAGGGTGCGAAGTCCCCGATATTTCCATAAGTCGTTCAAGGCTATCGTGAATGCGAAAGGCCCTTGGCCCGACTCGCATTGTGAATTCTCGACTTTGCTAGCAGTACCAAAGGACCCTTCGGGCCCAACAGCACAAAAGCCATTGAAAGTCCTTTTACACGGAATTAGGTCATATAAGACCCAACAACATGTAAGCGCGTTTCCTTCGGGCCTAAAGATCATGTCATTGGGCTAGCTAAAAAAAACAAGCACAATTTGTAACTTTCAGGCCCAAAGAAGGTGTATCAACGTCTGGTGAATTCCCACGTGTGTATTGACTTCCCGAAATTTCCGCGTGTGTATTGAAGTATCGTCGTGTATTGATTTTTGATTCGTTATTGATTCGAGACCGAATCAATTCGTTTGATAACAATTTTGGTGTTGAAGGTGTATTATATTTCGCCGGTAGTCGTGGTACTAGTATTTTATCATAAAGGATTTATTGTTTAAAACATTAGAATTTTTCTTTTTGAAGCCCTTTCTTGGATAAATTTACACTTTTAACCCTTTATATAAAAGAATTTCCATTTTAGTCCTTAAACAATTTTTCTTGACACTTTAGTATCAAAACTTGTTGAAAAGGTATTTTTCAGCTCAAATTTACTTGAAAAATAGTTTTAGTCCCTCAAAATGAAGTTTTCTCGGTTGAAACCTCTATTTTCGCAGTTTTTACAATTTTGACCCAAAATGGGAAATTTTTGCATTTTTGGTCCCTTTTAAATTTCAAAAGTATCTTTAACCCTTGAAATGGACTTGGTACACTAGTAGTCCCCTGTTTTACAAAAAAGTGCAGTTTCAGCCCCTCTAATTTAAAAATCTCGCAATTTGGGCTTTATTGGGCCGAAAAGTTCATTTTTGGCCCATTATGTTTAAAAATTCACATTTTAGTCCTTCAAAAGAGTAAATTTACAGAAAAATACATTTTTGAAACTGTTTTGACTCATCTCAACCATCAGAATTTGTATTTTGTCGTTTTGGGCCCTTTAGTTTTATATTTTTAGCATTTTGAGCCCAAAAATGGGTTTTTAGCCCAAAGATGTTTATATTAACCAACTTGGTTATTTTTCTAGAATGGATTTGTGTGAAATAACATATGTTACACTTATTTCATTCAACACATTGTAGATCTCGATTTTTAAGCTCTTTTTGACTAGAACCAACACCACAATCACATAAGAACATATATATAAGCATAGAAATCACACAAAGCATACATATACTCATAGATCTAAACATTTGCTTGTATTCCTCCCCGCCCCCCCCCCCCCCCCCCCACAAAACTTATAAAAACCAAAAAATAGGGGGTATGAAGCTCACCTTTGGGTGTGGTTTCGGATTTTAGAAGAAAGTGAGAAGAAAATTTGGCCTTAGTACCTCTCCTTGGAAGATCTTGAACTTAGAGAGTTTCTAGGAGAGTGATCAAGATTTTTATATGGATTAGAAGGAAATTTTGATAAAACAAAGTACCTAACTCATAGATCCAAACTTGATCTTACCTTAGGTGAAGAATTTGTGGAGATATCTTCTTGAAAGCTCCTTAGATCTCGAAATTTTTGGAGGAGAAATGAGAGAGTTTCTTGAGAGAAAAATGAGTGAAATGTGTGTGTGTGTGTGTGCTTGAAATCGGCCGAGAGCAAGAGAGAGAGAAGGAGAAAAGAGTGGCTAAGCTTGGAAGTATGTGAGTGCATGGATCTTTGAGTTCTCATGCATGGGTGTCCCATGGATAATGGTGAGGTGTCACTCACAAAGTATACTCCTCTTTCTCTTGGGCTTGGGTCGAGAATGGGGAGAGTGAGAGGAGGTTTTTGGGCTTTTTGCCCTTAAGCCCATGTTATAGTTAGGTTGAATGATTTTTGGCCCTATAAAAATATAAATGTGATTTTTATGTTTTATTAGGCTAGATTAGGTTAATTATGGTCCAAAATGGTTCATATAATTAATCTATCTCATTCTAGGCCCAATATGGCCCAAAGTGTTAAAATGAGTGAAAGTGGGTCCAATTAGAGCCCATTTAAGAGTTCTAAGACCAAGATGGTCAAATTGGAAGCTTATTGGTCCAATGAGCCCAATAAGGAAGTCCTAGTCCAAAATGGACCTAAACAAGAACTTCTAGGGTTTCCAATTGCTTGTTGACTATTTGTAGTGCTTGTATGGTGTATTTGATTTCAATTTTGTTGACATAGAGTAAGCATCATACATGCCCTTATGTTTTTGGATTCATAAATTGACTGAAGTGTTGTAGTTAGAAGGCACAAAAATTCCTGATTGTGACATCATCCCCCCGTTAGAGGGAATTTCGTCCCGAAATTCTGTTGAAAGTTAGATTTGAGAATGCTAGAATAGGTGAGGGTACTTTTGCTTCATTTGATCTTCGCATTCCCACGTGAATTCTTGCCCACGCTTCGCGTTCCATCGTACTTTCACGATCGGGATGCGACTTTGCTTAGTACGCTTCACCTCCCTGTCCATAATTTCGACCGGTTCTTCAACGAACATGAGATTCTCATTGATTTCAATCTCGTCAAGGGGAATTACGAGTGATTCATCCGATAGACACTTCTTTAGATTAGAGACATGGAACACGGGGTGTACACCATTTAGCTCTGCGGGTAGTTGCAGTTTATATACCACTGGACCTATTCGGGCGACGATTTCGAAAGGTCCAATGTATCGTGGGTTTAGTTTTCCCCGTTTCCCGAAACGAATGACTCCTTTCCAAGGTGAGACTTTTAATAGTACTTGATCCCCGACCTGAAATTCTAAGGGCTTTCACCGTTTATCAGCGTAGCTCTTTTGTCGGTCGCGCGATGCTTGTAATCGAGCTCTGATTTGAACGATCTTTTCTATGGTTTCACGAATGATCTCCGGTCCCGTTAGCGCCTTGTCCGATGCGAGTGTTTTTGCTAGCTGGGTGTCGCCCACCTCAGCCCAACATAATGGTGATCTACACTTATGCCTGTATAGTGCTTCGAAAGGAGCGACCTTGATGCTCGAATGGTAACTGTTGTTATACGAGAATTCAACTAAAGGTAAGTGGGTATCCCAAGACTTCCCAAATTCTATCATACATGCGCGAAGCATGTCTTCGAGCGTTTGGATGGTTCGTTCACTTTGACCGTCCGTTTGTGGGTGGTAAGCGGTGCTCATGTCGAGATGGGTTCCAAGTGCTTTCTAAAGTGATTGCCAAAAACGTGAAGTGAATCTACTGTCTCTATCTGAGATAATAGACACTGGTATTCCATGAAGTCTCACGATTTCTCGAATGTATAAACGTGTCAGTTTCTCCATCTTGTAGGATTCTTTTATTGGCAGGAAATGGGCAGATTTCGTCAGTCGGTTGACTATTACCCATATGGTGTCTAGTCCATCCGGCGTCTTGGGTAGCTTGGTCACGAAATCCATAGAAATCCCTTCCCATTTCCACTCAGGGATTACCGGTTGCTGTAATAATCCTGAGGGCTTCTGGTACTCCACCTTTACCTTGGCACAAGTAAGGCACTTACCAATATAGGTAGCAATTTATGCCTTCATGTTAGGCCACCAATAGTGTTGTTTAATATCCAAATACATCTTGTTTGAGCCGGGATGGATGGAGTATCGCATCTTGTGGGCTTCCTTCATGACTACCTCCCTTAATCCTCCGAGTTTAGGGACCCAAATACGGTTCATGAAATAGTATACTCCATCCTCTTTTGCCTCTAGATTCTTCTCCACTCCGCGTAATGTTTCGCTTGCTCTGTTTTCCGTCTTCATGGCCTCTAGCTGGGCTACCCCAATCTGAGTGGTTAGATGAGATTGGATGGTTATTGAGAGAGTTTTCGTACGACGATTAGAGTACTCCTTCCAGCTCAATGCATCAGCTACCATGTTGGCCTTGCTCGGGTGGTACTTGATTTCACACTCGTAATCATTTAATAATTCAACCCATCTTCGTTGCCTCATGTTCAACTCTTTCTGGTTCAAGATGTGCTGGAGACTTTTGTGGTCCGTGAAGATGGTGCACTTTGTACCATAAAGGTAATGCCTCCAAATTTTTAGAGCAAAGACCACTGCTCCTAATTCCAGATCATGGGTTGTGTAATTCACTTCGTGTGTCTTTAGTTGGCGGGATGCATAAGCTATCACCCTTCCACGCTGCATGAGAACGCAACCTAAGCCCTCATTTGACGCGTCACAGTAGACCACGAAATCTTCCGTTCCCTCCAGTAGAGATAGTACCGGGGCGCTACAGAGGGCTTGCTTCAGGGTTTAGAATGCCACCTCTTGTTTGTCCGTCCATTTGAATGGTACGCCCTTTTGTGTAAGTGAGGTAAGTGGGTTGGCGATCTTAGAGAAGTTTTAAATGAACCTCCTGTAGTAGCCTGCTAGACCTAAGAATTGACGAATTTCCATGGGTGTTGTCGGGACTGCCCATCCTTCGACAACTTTGACCTTGGAAGGATCCACATGAATTCCATCCTAACTAACAACATGACCTAAGAAGTTCACGCTACGGAGCCAAAACTCACACTTAGAGAGTTTTGCGTATAGCTTTTCCATTCGCAAGGTTTCTACGATTTGTCAAAGATGTTGGCCATGCTCTTCTTTGCTTCGGGAATAGACTAGGATGTCGTCAATGCAGACGATAACAAAGTGTGGAGGAATGGTCGACAGATTCGGTT
>NC_056623.2:124808357-124840857 GCF_002870075.4 Lactuca sativa | reverse complement strand
TCTGGACCACTCTCTGGCCGGTCCAAGGAAATCTTCAAGCTACTCGCCGAGTCTGCTCATCGGACTCGGCGAGTCCAATCCATGCAATCACTCAAACTTGCTTCTAAGGTCAGATCTACTCCAACAATTCATAGATCTGGCCCTCCTAGACTGATTCATCACGTAAAGTCCTAGCCTTGATGCATTAACAACCTCTATATGCCTAATTATGAAGAATCTTCAACAAATCTCACTACACAAGGTCATGACCTCCATTGTTCTCTATAAAGCTTGAGGAATGAGACTTTCTGGACCTCTATGGATCCAGATCCGAAGTCTCATCACTAGCATGGGACTATATGGCCATCAAATCAACTCAACAAGGCCACAAGAAACCCTAAAATCGGCTATACTTCACAAAACAGGAGATGAGTCGAAATTATACCTTTAGATTAAAGGGTCAAGCTTCCAATCCACCAAATAGCAGCCCCCTTTGCCTCCTCTTGGCTAGAGCCTCCTTCTTCCTTGCTAAACAACACACAAATGTCAAGAAATGCCTCCTTTCACTCTCAAATCGCCAAAGCACTTTTAGGGTTTCTCTCTATGGACTGATGGATGCAAATGACGGCCATAAGGCCATTTAAATAGGTCCCAAACCCGAGAAATTAGGGTTTCATTAAACAGCGTGGACTCGCCGAGTCCATATTCTGGACTCGCCGAGTCCGAACGAATCCCGCGTCCAGAATCGCAACCCTACTCGGCGAGTCTGAGCTCCAACTCGCCGAGTCCCTTCTCAAAACTCAAAATATTAAAACAATAAAATACCTGGAGATCCGGGCTGTTACAATTCTCCCCCACTAGGATTAGACTTCGCCCTCGAAGTCTCGCTCTAAAATAGCTCCGGATGCTGAGCCCGCATCTCACCGACCTGAAACTCAAGCTCGGACCGGCGTCTGTCTGCATAACTCTTCTGTCGACTCTGGGCGGTCAACAACCTCTGTCTGACCTGCTGAATCTGCTCTGTCGTCTGAAGCACGATCTCGGTACTGCCCATCACTCTCTGCCCGACCTCTCCCCAGCAAATGGGGGTCCGACACCTCCTACCATACAACAGCTCAAAGGGTGGCATACCAATGCTCGAATGATGGCTGTTGTTGTAGGAAAACTCTGCCAAGGGTAGATACGCATCCCAGCTACCCCCAAAATCCAACACACATGCTCGAAGCATGTCCTCAAGCGTCTGAATCGTCCGCTCACTCTGACCGTCTGTCTGGGGATGATATGCGGTACTAAAATGCAATCTAGTACCCAACTCCTCATGAAATTTCTTCCAGAATCTGGAAGTAAAGCGCACATCACGGTCTGAAACAATCGAGATCGGCACTCCATGTCGAGATACCACTTCTCTCACATATAACTCTGCCAACTTCTCTGCTGAAGAACTCTCACTGATGGCAAGGAAGTGAGCGCTCTTCGTCAACCTATCCACAATCACCCAAATTGCATCAACTCCCCTGGCAGTTCTCGGCAATTTGGTGATGAAATCCATAGTGATCTGTTCCCATTTCCATTCGGGAACCTCCAATGGCTGCAACTTGCCATGCGGTCTCTGGTGCTCGGCCTTAACCCTACGGCAGGTCAAGCACCTCTCAACGAACCACGCGACGTCCCTCTTCATACAGGGCCACCAATACTCTCTCCTCAAATCCAAATACATCTTCGTAGCCCCCGGATGGATCGAAAATTTCGACCGATGAGCCTCCTCCATCAAGGAAGTGCGCGTACCACCCACGAACGGTACCCAAATCCGACCCTGAAAAGTCATAAGCCCTCGCCCATCCGTAACGAATTCTGAAACCAAACCAACGACCCGTTCCCTCTTCTGCATCTCCGGCTGCACAGCCTCGGCCTGTGCCCCACGAATGGCATCCAATACCGGAGCTATCATGGTCAATCTCAAACATACATCTCGCAATGGAGTGCTCTCCGCCCTGCGGCTCAACGCATCGGCCACCACGTTGGCCTTGCCCGGGTGGTACAGGATCTCACAATCATAATCCTTGACCACATCTAACCACCTCCTCTGACGCATGTTTAGATTGGGCTGATCCATCAAGTACTTCAAGCTCTTATGGTCCGTGTATATCGTACATCGAACCCCATATAAGTAGTGGCGCCAAATCTTGAGGGCGAACACTACTGCCCCCAACTCTAGATCATGCGTGGGATATCTTGTCTCATGAGGCTTCAGCTGCCTCGATGCATATGCTATCACATGACCCCTCTGCATCAACACCGCACCCAACCCCAAAATCGATGCATCACAATATACTACAAAATCCTCCATCCCTTCCGGGAGAGCTAATACCGGGGCTTCGCACAACCTCTGGCGAAGTGTCTCAAAGGAGGTCTGCTGCTCGGGACCCCATGAAAATGCAACACCCTTCCGGGTCAACCTGGTGAGCGGCACTGCGATCTTGGAGAAATCCTTGATAAATCTCTGATAATACCCTGCTAATCCAAGGAAGCTCCTGATCTCAGACGGTGACTTTGGCACCTCCCAACCCATCACCGCCTCAACCTTGGCCGGATCGACCAGAATCCCTTCCTGGTTAACGAGATGTCCTAGGAACTGGACCTCCCGTAACCAAAAATCACACTTGGAGAACTTTGCATAAAGCTTCTCCGATCTCAGTACCCCAAGGACCTCCCTCAAATGTTCCTCATGCTGCTCCCTAGATCTCGAATACACCAGAATATCATCGATAAATACAATCACCGACCGATCCAACATCGGCCTACATACCCTGTTCATGAGATCCATGAACACCGCCGGGGCATTGGTGAGCCCAAAAGGCATCACCACAAACTCATAATGCCCATAACGCGTCCTGAAAGCTGTCTTCTGGACGTCCCCGTCTCGCACCCTCACCTGATGATATCCCGACCTCAAATCGATCTTGGAAAACCAAGATGCTCCCTGCAACTGATCAAATAGATCGTCGATCCTCGGCAACGGGTAACGGTTCTTGACCGTCAGCTTGTTCAACTCCCGGTAATCAATACACATCCGGTGTGAACCATCCTTCTTCTTGACAAACAGAATAGGTGCTCCCCACGGCGAGCTGCTCGGCCGAATAAATCCCTTCCCCAGCAACTCCTGAAGCTGCGAGGATAACTCTTGCATCTCTGGAGGTGCAAGACGATAAGGCACCTTAGCTATAGGCGCAGCCCCCGGAACCAAATCAATACCAAACTCTACTTGCCTCACAGGAGGTACTCCCGGCAGCTCCTCGGGAAAGACATCTGGAAACTCACATACCACCGGTACCTCCCCAACTGAACTCGGTCTCTCGGAAGTCACTCGCGTATCCATCACATACGCCACAAAACCCTTACAGCCCTGCTGTAGACACTGCCTCGCCCTGGCGGCCGAACAAAAGGCTGATCCCGAACGTGTACCCTCACCGTACACCGAAAGAACTCCCCCACTAGGGTCTCGTATACTCACCAGCTGACGCTCACAGTCGATGATCGCGCCGAATCCGCTCAACCAGTCCATTCCCACAATGACACAAACATCGCCCATCGCAATGGGAATCAGATCAATCGGAAACTCAATCCCGAAGATCTCTAACACACATCCCCGGAAAACCTCCGTGGCACAAATCACTCTATCATCAGCTATGGAGACTCTCAGAGGCCGACTCAGTGCCTCACGACTAGCACTGATATGCTGGCTAAAGGCCAAAGATACAAAAGACCGACTCGCACCCGAGTCAAATAACACTAAGGCAGGTACGGAATTCACAAGAAAAGTACCTACACATAACATATTATAAGCATAACATCATATGTCAAAATAAATACACGAAAGGAAACATACCAGCCACAACATCGGGCGCAGCGCGGACCTCCTCCGCAGTCAGCTGGAAGGCTCTCCCTCGAGCTCTCGGCGTCTCGGCCTTCACAGGCCGACTCTCTGCAACTCTGGCGGCGGCAGGAGCAGACCCCTGAGATGCTCCGCGCAACTGCGGACACTCGGCCTTCCGGTGTCCGGTCTGGTTGCAGTGAAAGCACACTGCAAACCCCTTGGGACAGTCCTTGGCCATGTGCCCCTCCTTACCACATTTGTAGCAAGACCCTGCTCGGCAGACTCCGTCATGACCCTTGCCGCACTTTCCGCAAGTGCGGCCCTTCTGGCTCCCTGGTCTGGGATCAGCAGGCTTGGCCCGCTTGGCGGCCGGCTGCGACAACGCCGGTCGCCGATCCCTCCCCTGAGACTCTGCCTTCTCCCTGGCCTGGGTCTCAAGCTCAATCTCCCTCTTCCGGGCATTTGCCTGAAGCTCGGCAAATGTCCGGTACGAGGAGTTCGCAGCGAACTCCCGAATATCCCTCCTCAAGATGCTCAAGTAGCGGCTCATACGTGCCTGCTCAGTGGACACGTGCTCAGGGCAGAACATCGCCCTCTCGTGGAACATCCTCGTGATCGCTGTAACAGACTCAGTACCCTGCTTGAGGGTCAGAAACTCCTGTGCTAAACGCTCCCTCTCCACCTGGGGAACGTACTCATCCCGAAACATAGTGGTGAACCTCTCCCAGGTCACCGCAGAAAGCTCAGCAGGCGAATAATGCGCTGTCACAAACTTCCACCAGTCCTTCGCTCCCAAGCGAAGCTGGTTCAGCGCGAACCGTACCTTCAAATGCTCAGGAGACGAGCAAGTGAAGAAACACCCCTCAATATCAGATATCCACCTCATAGCTGCCACCGGATCCTGAGTACCATCAAACTCTGGTGGTTTTGTGTTGCTGAACTCACAGAATAGCAACGCATCCCCACCCTGCGGCCTCGCAGCAGCAATCGCTGCGGTAGCCGCTGCAGCAGCAGCCTCAGAAAGAGCAGCATAACGCTCATCAAACGTCTCAATCAAGGTGGTCTTTATAGACCCAAACATCTCCGGTATCTCTGCCCTGATGGCCGCAGCCACCTCCTCCTGAATGATCCGGCGGATCTCCTCCTCACTGGTACCACTGCTCTCGGGCATCAAACGTGTCCTCACCATGATCTACCTCTGAAATACAACATACGATAATTTAGAATCCACACGAGTATGCTCACACTCGACAACTCTTTTCTCCTTGATTCTTGGCATTCCAAAGATTCTGAGTTAGGCTGCACACTGCTCCGGTGCTTCCAGTAGTACGGGCCCAATACTACTGTCCGCACCGCACCAGAATACACTCCAAGTCCTTCTCTTTGGATCCCAGGTCTCAAGTACTTTATCATGCATAGACTACTCCCTAATAGATTTCTCATAAGTCCCTTGCTGCTACCTACTCACTCTCAAGCATCTCATAGCAGCTCACCCCTCTCTAGGCTAAGGCATCACACATCAGGCCACTCTAGTCCTAATAGCAATACCTAGCCTACTCTAGCATGCGGATACATCATATCAATATCAATATCACATAATATATATAAAGGTATTTTTGGGAAATCACCGTTCGGGCGCTGACTGATCGTACACACATCTCTTGCTCTGCGTTTTTCGAAAATCTTTTACTCTTTTTGAAAATACATCTCAAATCCTCAGTTTGAGTTCAAATATGCCCGAAGGTGTACTCGAATCCCTCAAACCAAGGCTCTGATACCAACTTGTAACACTGAAAATTTTAAAATTTATTTTTCACAATTTATAAAAAGCATTTCTCTCTTAACTTCATAAAACATCAAATTTCAAATTCCAAAATGTATCATACAAATCCCAAGATCACATAATTATATCGAATTCCTCTATGTGTGTACAGATCAAGCCGGCGCCTTCCCACGGTCATCGCTAGTACCTGAAACAACAACACTAACACTGTAAGCACAAAGCTTAGTGAGTTCCCCAAAATACCACACATAAAACACATATTAGCCACTCGAGGCCATAACTCTATGGGTCCGTGCACCCAACTCTGTGAACCCTCAGGTTCTAACTCTAGGAACCTTCCGGTTCCAACTCTATAAGCATGCACAACATAAATCACATAGACATCATGTAGTACAACACATAGCATACACATAACATACACATACTCTATCACATGACTCTGGTTACCTACTCAAGGTAAAGTATAGTGAGAAAACTCACCTCGCGTGTCTCAGTATCTCACGATCTTTGGAAATCCCTCGTACTCGATCCTCCGAGCTCTACTCCTCCTATAACATCACAAGACTCTAATTAACACTTTTATCTCTAAGGTTGACTATTCCTAAGAAGTCAACACAGGTCAACGGTCAACGGTCAACGGTCAACTTTGACCGGACTCGGCGAGTGCCCGCGGCAACTCGGCGAGTCTAGACGTTTTCACCAACTCTCTAGGATTCCCTTTCTACACGTCGAGTACTCCCCCTGACTCGACGAGTTCCACCTGGAAGAATCGCGGGACCACCCCGACTCAACTCGCCGAGTCTCAAGAACGACTCGGCGAGTCCCAGCTCGACTCAGATCACATGACAATCCTCTCTAACTCGCCCTGACTCACTGGGTCAACTCCTGACTCGTCTGGACCACTCTCTGGCCGGTCCAAGGAAATCTTCAAGCTACTCGCCGAGTCTGCTCATCGGACTCGGCGAGTCCAATCCATGCAATCACTCAAACTTGCTTCTAAGGTCAGATCTACTCCAACAATTCATAGATCTGGCCCTCCTAGACTGATTCATCACGTAAAGTCCTAGCCTTGATGCATTAACAACCTCTATATGCCTAATTATGAAGAATCTTCAACAAATCTCACTACACAAGGTCATGACCTCCATTGTTCTTTATAAAGCTTGAGGAATGAGACTTTCTGGACCTCTATGGATCCAGATCCGAAGTCTCATCACTAGCATGGGACTATATGGCCATCAAATCAACTCAACAAGGCCACAAGAAACCCTAAAATCGGCTATACTTCACAAAACAGGAGATGAGTCGAAATTATACCTTTAGATTAAAGGGTCAAGCTTCCAATCCACCAAATAGCAGCCCCCTTTGCCTCCTCTTGGCTAGAGCCTCCTTCTTCCTTGCTAAACAACACACAAATGTCAAGAAATGCCTCCTTTCACTCTCAAATCGCCAAAGCACTTTTAGGGTTTCTCTCTATGGACTGATGGATGCAAATGACGGCCATAAGGCCATTTAAATAGGTCCCAAACCCGAGAAATTAGGGTTTCATTAAACAGCGTGGACTCGCCGAGTCCATATTCTGGACTCGCCGAGTCCGAACGAATCCCGCGTCCAGAATCGCAACCCTACTCAGCGAGTCTGAGCTCCAACTCGCCGAGTCCCTTCTCAAAACTCAAAATATTAAAACAATAAAATACCTGGAGATCCGGGCTGTTACATATATATATATATATATATATATATATATATATATATATATATATAAAGATTTCATAACTTTTAAAAATATGACACACCCTAAGAATAATGCTTTGTGTGTTTTAAAATCATATTTTTTTCTACTAAAACACTAACAATGTGGCTCTATATAGGATACATATCTCTGTTTTAATAAAAAAAAATAAGTTTACTCTGTTTTTGTCATGTGTCAACTTAATAAACATCTTAATTAATGTCTGCTTACTTATCAACCTACTGATTCTCCATTTCAAATTTAAAATTTTAAATTTTTTATTCTGAATATATTAAATTAATAACATTAGAATAAAAATAAAAATGTATTAGTTAAATATGATCTTATTTTTTATTTATTTAAAATTTAAATATTATTTAATATAATAGTGTACACTTTTAAATTATAATAATTCTTAAATAAATGATGATTTTTTATACATACATTTGATAACAATTATTAAATAAATTGTTATTTATTATTTGAAACATGAGGGTAAAATAATTATTATTCTGATATATATATATATATATATATATATATATATATATATATATATATATATATATATATATATATATATATATATATATATATATATATATATATATATATTTCATAACTTTTAAAAACATGACACACCCTAACAATAATGTTTTGTGTATTTTAAAATCATATTTCTTTATGTTTTTGCTAAAACACTAACAATGTGGCTCTATATAGAATACATATCTCTTCGTTTTAATAAATAAAATAAGTTTATTCTTTTTTTGTCATATGTCATCTTAATAAGCATCTTAATTTATGTCAGGTTACTTTTCAACCTATTGATTCTCCATTTCAAATTTTAAATTTTTGATTTTTTATTCTGAATATATTAAATTATTAACATTAGAATAAAAGTTAAAATGTATTAGTTAAATGTGATGTTATTTGTTTTTTTTTTTTTGAAAGTTTAATTGTTATTTAATAAAATAGTGTACACTTTTAAATTATAATATTCCTTAAAAAAATGATGATTTTGTATATTTACATTTGATAACAATTATTAAATAAATTGTAATTTATTATTTGAAACATAAGGGTAAAATAATTATTATTTTGATATATATATATATATATATATATATATATATATATATATATATATATATATATATATATAGATTTTAAAACTTTTAAAAACATGACACACCCTAAGAATAATGTTTTGTGTGTTTTAAAATGATATTTTTTTCATGGTTTTTGCTAAAACACTAAGAGTGTGGCTCTATATAGGATACATATCACTTTGTTTTAATAAAAAAAATTATTCTATTTTTGTCATCTGTGATCTTAATTAATGTCAGGTTACTTATCAACCTATTGATTCTCCATTTTAAATTTAAAATTTTAGATTTTTTATTCTAAATATATTAAATTAATAACAGTAGAATAAAAATTAAAATGTATTAGTTAAATATGATGTTATTTTTTATTTATTTAAAATTTGAATGTTATTTAATATAATAGTGTAGACTTTTAAATTATAATAATTCTTTATTGTGGGTTGTATTTCCAATAATAATAATAATAATAATAATAATAATAATAATAATAATAAGGATAATATAGTTTAAAACTTTAAATGGATGTCATCTCTCTAAGGTTGGACGAAGCGTCATTGGAATGGGGTGTAGAATGTGTTCTTTTCGTTTATATTTTGTTGCAGTTTACAACTAACAATTATAAAACCGCACACGTCCGTGCAGAAAAGGAGGTGCGGAATGGGAGTGGGGTATAGAAACCACACCTTCTCTTTTCTGTTTTGATTGGTTAGGTTTTTCTTTTTTATTTTTTTTTCAGTTTTTTAATATTTATTAAATTATATACATACTAAAAAATTTTAAAAAATATATCTAAATTTATGGTTTTTAATTCCCTACAAAATGAATATAATATTTGTGTGGAATATATTATTTAAAAAAAAGTGAAAGATCATTCTTATACACACTCTAAATTTTGATGAGGGAAAGAAAACTAAGAAAAAGGCCAATATGACATTGATCCTTTCCACACACACCCTCGAGTCTAAGTAACATCAATAGTATGCTTCCTTTTTCACATATTGTGCATCTATCTACTTATCTACATAAAGCTATTAAACAACAAGAAACATTGTCTTAGTAAGTTCATCAATATGTAAGCACTTTTCTTCAATTTGCATATTAAAATTTCTTTTCTAGCTATTTAAAATCCTATGTGTTGTGTCATATCAATCCTATGGGTCTTACACCAGTTATAAAATATGCAATTCTTATACTTCTATAATAATCAAGACTAATCATATTTTTATCATTTTTACTACCAGGGAGAATATATCATTGTAGTTGGCTCTTTTTACAGTTCGAAAATCCATGATTACCAATATTGCGAAAGTACATTTTGTTGACCTAGATCATTTTTCTTCTATATTTTCATCACCTACGTATTTAGTAATGTTGTTTCTCTGTGAACTTAACCAAATATGATCTCTAGGTCTTTTCATGTGAACTCATATCTTCCATTAAAGCTTACTTCTATTGTAAAAATTCTTTCATTTTGAACTCCTATGCACAAGACTATGCCTCACCATTTTTAGTCGATGGAAAATAATTTTCTAATAAAGCGATTCTAATATATGCTTCAATTATGTAATGGATCTCCTTAATGTTGTATTTTTGGAATCTACTTTGTTTGATCTCCTTAAGGATTCTTTCACTTTTAACTCTTACGCACAAGACTAAGTCTAAATATCCAAGATTTGATTATTGGGTTAGATTGTTGCAAAAGGAAAGTGACTCTATGTAACCCTCTCAATATCCAAGATTTGATTATCGTATTATACAATACTATCCAACCCCGTTTCTAACATTTTATGTATTTGCTTGTGTTTTTTGTAATTGTTAAAAGATGATAATGTGACAGAACTACAAATAGTTGGAATCAAGTTAAATGAGTATAAATATTTTAATGAATAGTCATTTTATTTCATATAATGTAGGTTTGAATTGAAAGCATTATGGTTGGGAAAAAAGCTATTGGTATTGACCTTGGAACAACATATTCTTGTGTGGCTGTTTGGCAACATGAGCACGTTGAGATCATACCCAATGAGCAAGGTAACAGGACGACACCATCTTGTGTTTCTTTCAATGAAGTCGGACGCCTAGAGGTGAAAGTGCTAAGAACCAGATGAATATGAACCCCACCAACACAATTTATGGTTTGTATTTTATTGTCTTTTGTTATAGGCAGTTTGAGTTTATAAAAGTGTCTTCATTCGTAATTGATTATTACAAACTTGACTTTTCAGATGCAAAACGATTGATTGGAAGGAGATTTAACGACACCAAGCTTCAAGAAGACATGAAGTTATGGCCTTTTAAAGTTATAAAAGGGACTAACGACATTCCAAAAATTGTAGTTGACTACAATGGTGAAAAGGAGTTTTTTGCAGAGGAAATTTCATCCATGGTTCTTGTGAAATTGAAACAAGTTGCAGAGGCATACCTTGGTGAAACCGTGACAGATGCAGTCATCACAGTGCCAGCTTATTTTGATGATTCCCAACGTCAAGCCACAAAGGATGCTGGTTATGCTGCTGGACTAAATGTTCTACAAATAATCAATGAACCTACAGCTGCTGCAATCGCTTATGGATTAGATATGAAAACTGATATAACTCATGACACAAATGTGCTCATCTTTGATTTGGGTGGTGGAACATTTGACGTCTCTATTGTCACCATTAATAACAACGGTAATATAACTGTGAAAGCTGTTGCTGGTGACACTCACTTAGGTGGTCAGGACTTTGATAATGCAATGGTGGAACACTTTATGATGCAATTCAACCAAAAGCACAAGACAGACATGGGTGAGAATATAAAAGCAATGGGGCGATTAAGGGTAGCTTGTGAAAAAGCAAAACAAGTACTCTCTTCAACTATAGAAACTACTATCGAAATAGATGTTTTGCATCAGGGTATTGATTTTTCTATGGGAATAACCCGTGCAAAATTTGAAGATCTCAATGAAGATTTATTTAGTAAGTGCATACTGTTAGTGGAGAAATGTTTGGGTGACGCTGAAATGAATAAGAAAGATGTAAATGACATAGTACTCGTTGGTGGGTCAACTAGGATACCCATGATACAAAAAATGTTGAAAGACTTCTTCAACGGGAAAGAGCTTTCAAAGAATATCCATGCTGACGAAGCGGTTGCTTATGGCGCAGCAATTCTTGCTGCAAAGTTAAATGGTGAAATGAATCAAAAAGTGAACAACTTAGTGTTGTTGGATGTCGTCCCTCTTTCACTTGGTGTAAGCATGCATGATGGCTTTTTATCTGTTATAATCCAAAGAAATTCCCCAATACCTATCAAAAAGCAAAGAATTTCTTGTACCATTGTGGATAACCAAAGTACTATTACTCTTGATGTCTATCAAGGTGAGAGAAGTAGAGCTATGGACAATAACTGGTTAGGGAAATTCCAAGTTGCAGTACCAGTTGCACCAAAGGGTAAGTTACTGATAAATGTGGTCTTTGAAGTTGATGTTAATGGTATTTTAAATTGCTCGGCAGAGGAGGTAACCGCTGGCCTAAAGAAAAAGTTTAGAATCAGTGATGACAAGCAAAGACTTTCAAAGGAAGTGATCGAAAAAATGCTAAAAGATGCTGAAAAGTACAAACTTGATGATAAGGAGTATAAGAAGAAGGTTTTTGCACACAATGCGTTGGAGGAATACGTCTACGACGTGAAGGCCAAAAGCAAAAGCATAGGAAGTATTGATAACACAAAGATCCCAAAGGAAGAATTGGAAAAAATGGAAAATGTGATAGAGAGCGCAAACCAACTTCTTGATCTAAACAAGCTTGAAGATGTTGATATGTATGAGAAAACCCTAAATGAGTTGGAAAAGGTATGTGCTCCAATCATTGCGCAACTTGTGAAGTAAGATTAATTTGTTTATGGTGGAAAATGAGTGATATTGTGGTAGTAATGTTTTTTTTATATGCTATGGGCTTGTTTTTATTTTTCAGTAAGAGTTGGACTTTGGTTCAACATTAAGCAATGAATTTGACTTGATCATGTTTGACTTGATCATATTTTTCAAGTGTGTAACGTATGAATTTGACATGATCAAGAGTAATACTGTCGTGTATAGCACGTATGAATTAATTATGTGTGTATGAATTTGGTTTGATCATGTGTGTATGAATGAGATTTATTTCTCCTTTTTTTTCAAGTTTGTTTAGATTGGTGAATAATTGTTTCCAGGTAAGAATGAAAGTAAATAAACAGAAAAGTATTGAAACTCAAATAATACATGATTGTTTTTATTTTCAAGCTCCTATAAAGGCTTACAAAATGGCCATTATGTTATATGGTGAAGCTAAATTTCGCAGCTGCCAAATTTACTACAATCTTAGGAACATTAAAAATTGACAACAATTTTCCTTAATTGAGGGGGTGTTTGGATAAATATGTTTTTAGCTTATTAGCTTATTGTTTATTAGCTTACTAGTTTATAATCCGTGGAAACCACGGTTAGAAAATTAATTAAACTTTCTAAATAAAAACTCAAAACTATTAATTAATAATTTTATATAACTTATTAATTAAAATATATTGTTTTGTTATATATAAAATTATAATCGTTGATTCAAATAAATACGTAAAATATATCATCTTATAATTTGTATAAATTTTATTTTATTATAATTTGTATAAACTTTATTTTATTTTTATTCTAATATTATTAATATTAATTTAATGTAATTAAAATGTGATTTAAATTTTGAAATTTGAAATTTGAAATGGATAATTAATAGATTGACAAGTGCCATGATATTAATTACAAGTGTCAATAGATTGACAAGTGTCATGATATTAATTACAATGCCTAACATTGTGACACATGGCAAAAGAACTACTCTTTTATTAGATAGGGAGATTGCGGTGGGAATAAGCAGTTTTTTAAAAAGTTTTTGGATTAGCTTACTTATCTTATTCCCACCACAATAAACAATAAGCATTCCCCCATGCTTATTAAAATCGGTTTGTTTAGTTTATTCCTACCACAATAAGTTGTTTTTTTAAGCTTCGTATCCAAACACTTCAACTCAGCTTATTGTAGTGAAAATAAGCAATAAGCAGCCACTTTTTTCCCTATCCAAACACCCCCTTACCTATTAAATATAAATAAGGTAAAAACAAAAGTTATAGAATTCCAATATACTGCCGTAAAATATAGTTGGGGAAAATTATTATTCGGGGGCGCAAAAGTGGAATTTTCATGCCAATATAGCGGTAAATCACGACCGACCGACCGTTTTTATGAGCACCGGTCCACCAAGAGCTTTCCAATAATTTATTGCGGCCTCCAAATTCCTGATAGATAAAAAGTTTTGCCGGTTTTAATTTGGGCATCTTTTAGCCCGGTTTGTCATGGTCTCATTTCTCCATAAACGATTACGGCACACAGACTGAAAAATGACATGTCTTATTTTGAACTATAGCAGTTCTAGCTACTATTGTAATTGTAATAATAATACAATGTTGTAACAAAACAAGCACAACCAAACACCAATTTAATGATGCAAACCCTTTTAGGTAAACCAGTAAGGAAAATCTTATTAAACTTCAATAATCGACAATGGAAGAGAGGTATATGAATTGACAAAACATTGTATAAGAGAACAATATGATGAATGCATATGAAATGATGCGTCTTATAAGATACCCTTACATAGATTCTAAATCAATTAAAAAAACTATTAGCCATTAGGATGTAGCCTTAAATCATTACTAATTTTTTTTTTCAAATGACATTCTAAATATATGCAGATTGTAAGTATTAGATTTGTAACACTAATTAGCCGTAGCTATGTTAATGCACAAGTTATAATTATGTCAATGCGTAAAGTGCAATTTTCATCCCTCAATTTTGTAAATCCATCACGTACAACCTCTTTATTTTGTAAAATAATATTTTTCAACCATATAATTTTTGAAATATCACTTTCTTCCCCTCCACCTCTAACTTTTTAAAATGTCCCTTTCACATCTTCACAATTTATCCCTCAACTTTGTATAATAACAATGGTTCAGGTCATTTCCTGATTTGTGATTGTGGACCAAAATTCGACAGTGTAAACGCTTTGGGCTTTAAATAAGTGAAGTGTAGACCTCATTGAAATTTTATAATGTTGGTTATGAGATCTAAACCATTGATTTGTATGTTGGGACCGAAGGGTAGAAATGGAAAAGTTATATTTCGGGTTTCTTGCATGGATTATGGTTTTTGTTTAGTATATGACTATATGTTACGACAAAAGTAACTAGTTAGGATTGTGGGCTCTTCAATACATTTTTGTGCATATAAAGAACATCGAAAATAGAGTTGAAATGAAGAAGTTATGGTTGTTTAATGATGAGTTGGGAAATAAGAGTTTTGTGAAGAAGGAAGTTATTGAAGGTGTGCTTGGGGAGTCCAAGGCTTGTAGATCTAGACTTTACTCTTCTCAACATCCTCCAGGAGGTATAATGCTTTAATCTTGCTGGTCCATATGCTAGATTTCTTTAGATTCTTGATTTTTATGTTCTTTGGTCCCATAACCCTGAGTCCTGTGAGTATAAGCTACTCCAGACCTTGTGGTTGTCATTCCTTGTGAAATATGAGATTGAGGAGTCATAAAAATGGGACCTTGGCATTCTTTATGCATTCATGCAAGTGTTTTTGGACACTAAAAGGTGTTAGGAAACTAGAGTTTTGGATTTGAGCTTTATCTAGCCATGCAAAGGCATAAAATTAGGAACTTTATCACTCTAGATGTTTATTAGGACCAAATCTGAGCAATAGATGGCTGGTCTTTATGGATTAACAGTTAAAATTGGAAATGGCTTAACACTATGTTATGCAGGGAAATTAGAGTTTGAATTTGAGCTTTATCTACCCATGAAAAGGCATAAAGTTAGGAGCTTTATCACTCTAGATGTTTATTCGGACCAGATCTTAACAATAGATGGTTGGTATTTATGGATTAAGAGTTTAAAATTAAAATGGTTTAAGAGTGTGTGAGATCTATCCACTTAGTGATCGAGGTTAGTCTCTTCAATCTACACGTTGGTCAAAGGCACCGATGTTGGGCGACTGGATTGTGTTATATAGGATGCTCGTAGTCTTTATGACCTTGCATGTGTATGATGGGCCCTTTATATCTAGTACTTATGGTTCCAAGGGAAAGAGCTCGACAAGATTGTACCGCATCCACCAGTGTTCTGTGTGATTGGATTTGTTTTTTACTCTGATGTTTATGTGACATGTTTTACACTCTGATAGGATTTAGGGTTTAAAAGAATGCTTGTTATTGACAGATTCAAACTGTTAACACAATTTTTGAACCCTACATTAACACAAATTGTTAAGTTTGCATAAATTCAACATATCTTATCATAATATTTGAGGAAAACCCTAGAATTCTCCCTCTTCTTCTCGTTCATGAGCCATCAATGTGCGAATCTCACGAATATCAACTTGAATCTTCAAAAATTCTTCCACATGTTGATATAAGCGGAATGCTTGAGATCGAGTTTTAGTTGTCATTGAACCATTGTGAACCAAAGGCAGTTGAACCATGGTGAACCAGAGGTAGGTCGGACCAAGACTCTTGCTTTCCGACCTACTAACTTCCGTTATTAACTGTTTTACTCTTTATTACGCCTTCTAGATAACACTCTTTCTTTAATAATTTGTGCCAATTAATTTTGGACTCCTATCATTTTTCATTCCAAATTTGAATCTATAATCACTTTTGAATCCTTTCAATGTTCGAAGTGTTGCCGATAGCAGTGATTCGTTTTTGTTATCGCTCCCATAATCCAAGATTAAGTTGTGTCTTAACCTTTGATTGGAGAAAACTGAGCAGAACAATGTTTATAGCATAAACAATATATAATATGGTATTCTCCTGTCTGTTTCAAAGAAATTTCTATTTCGGTGAATAAAAAAGTATACATGACACCTCTATATAAAATACATTGACGTATTAACTAATCTGATTGGCTTCTTTCACTTTCGCCAGATCCAACCCTTTTTTCTTTTACCTAATTTTACATTTTTTGATTAAAAAAAACCCTCTTATTTACTCAAATAATGGAGTGTTAGGAATGATATCACTCCCTATATAAAGCTAAGAATAAGGTACTAGCGAGGCGGTGGGCAAAAAAATGACATGATCACAGTAAAAAATAGACCTAGACAAAAGGATTGGTTTCAAACTGAATCCAAGAAAAGACTGAGACCGGACCGGTCAAAAACGAGACTTGGACCAAAAAAGCTGGTCCTAAAAAGACCGGATCAAGACCATCCAAGGAATGGTCCGAGAAAAACCATACCGTTCTAAGACAGATCTCAAAAAAGTCCGGACCGTTCCTAGATCGACACAAGACCGGTCCGAGACCGACCCGAGACCGGTTTGAGACCGATCTAAAAAAACTGGAAGTCAAATATTATATATATATATATATATATATATATATATATATATATATATATATATATATATATATATATATATATATATATATATGTAACAACCCGGATTTTCAGGTATCTTTTATGCTTTCATTTTTTGATGTTATGTGAGGGGACTCGGCGAGTTGGAGCTCAGACTCGCCGAGTAGGATCGCAATTCTGGACGCGGGTTCGCGCCTGGACTCGGCGAGTCCGTGCTATTTAATGAAAGCCTAATTTCTCGGGTTTGGGACCTATTTAAGGGGCCTTATGGCCGTCATTTGTGCTCACCAGTCCTTTGAGTGAAACCCTAATCGAGTGTGAGCGTTTGGAGCAAAGTAGGAGGCCATTATTGATCTTGGAGGTGTCATCTTGCAAGGGAAAGGGAGGATCAGCTAAGGGAAAGCAAGAGGAGCCACTTCCTGAGAGTTTGGGGTCCAGAACATCGTATTTGAGGTAATATTTTCGAGCTATCCTCTGCTATGTTGATGTTTACATTGATTTATGGCTTATTGAGCCCTTTTGTGGCTAGATCTAGTGCTCCCTTGGCCCCTTAAGCGATTTAGACCATAGATCTGGACCCTTGGAGGTCCAGAGTGTCCCTTTGTGTAACGCCTGTGTTTCCGGGCTTGCCATTTTTAGCAATGTAATAGTCTAGGTTAACCTTTGTAACCCATTTTGAAATAATAAGAATGTATTATTTGAGTATTATGTGTTTTGTGCTTAATTGCTTAATTATGTGGTCTGATTAATTAAGAATAAAAATAAGCGTCAAAATTTAAGTGTAAAATAAACTTAATATCTTTGGTTAATGTTGTAGTAGTTGAAACGAGGTTTTCGAATATATATAGAACGCCCAAATCTGACTTCGTATGAGGAAGTTATGATTTATCGAAGTTTCGACTTAGCGGTGTGCAGCCTGAAATACTCGAATTGAGATCGAGCGGTTTTTAGCCGAAGCAATCTAAATGAGAATCGAAGATCTCATTGTTGGTATCGAAGCGATAAAAAGTTAGGCGAGAACGGACGTCAAACGAAGAAGTTATGAATTTATAACGAAGTTTTTCTGTCGCGGCCTATTAAAAATAAATAATAAAAATAAATTCAAAATTAGCCGACGGAGTCTAAACGAAAGTTGTAGAGCGTAGTCTCACCTTTCTGTGGATATAAAGAACGTCGAAAACGGAGTTCGTATGAAGAAGATATGAATTTCCGAAGTTTATTAATTAATTTGTATTTATTTTTAAATCAAAATTCGGAAGCCTTATCCGAAGGCGAGTCATCGATCTGATCCGAGGTACGCGTCGCGTACTCGAGTACGCCCCGCGTACTCCGAGGGTGTCGACATCGCAGCAAGTGGCTTCGGATACGTAAGCGATGACGTTTCTCGGACCAGTACGCGTACGTGCGAGGCTCAGCCCCTATAAAAGGCTTGCGAGGGCAGCCGAGAGTTTTGTTCATTTCTTCTCTTCTCTCTCCCGTTTTGCATCGTTTTGCGTGCCAGAAATACCCCGAAGCCCCGGTATCATACTCTAGCCCCGAGGCAAGTCACGAGATCCCGAAGATCCCGAAAAGTGCGGTTCCCGAGCCGAAGCTCTGCCCGCGAGAAGTTCGATTTTTGTGGAGATCTTCCAGATCTGCTGTGGATTACTACTTCTGCAAGTCGTAGTGCTGTCCGATCATCTTCTGATCAAGTGAGTGTATACTACCTTTCATAAACACGATAATAATACAAGTGCAGTTTGAGTGTATTAAGTAAATTGTGGTTTATATGTGTGAGGGTGCAGTTACTTTCTTCTAACAAGTAACTATGAAGTATTTTATGCGATATACTTGTTATGTGTATATTTTGTGATTGTATGCGTGAATGGATATTCACTTTATTCCATCTCATAGATCTGAATTGCTTTCTATGAAATACGTGTTATGTGGTATGCCTCATCTGTATGTGGAATATATATATTGAATGAAAATGATATACAGGTTATTAACTATGTATGAAAATATATATTCTTATCTACTAATATGTTGGGTAGAACATGGGTAGATAGTTGGTGTGTAATAAACAGATGAGAGGCCTCGATGTTGTTGTTGTTGTTGATCTAGTTATTCAGCGGAGTATGGATAACGACCACGGACTCTTTCTAGACAGTCCAGTGGAACGCTAGCAGGTTCATAACCTGTAGGTGTTGTGAACGATGTGTTCACCGGGGTACTCTATCCCCTTCATGGTTGCCTTTAGGATATCTATTGTTGAGGAAACCCCTTCGCAGTGATGTCCGTCCCGATGAAAATCCTAGATTAGGTCCCTTGAGATAGATGTTGTTTTAGGGACGTAAAGTGAGGATAACGGGAATGGGTAATCGGGATAGTGATTGGTTGGTGAAATTAAATATAACTTATTTATTGTGGGTTGAAAACACTATATGCTCACCAGGCTCCCAAGCCTGACCCACTCAGTTTTATTTGTATTACAGGAAGTGGCACAAGGGCGTAAGATGGATGGATCATCTTGTTGTTTTGTTTACAAGTCTGTATATGTATATATTTGTTGAATGACTTGTAATGTTATCGTTTATGCTTTATGGTCTGTATCGGAACATGACATCCCGAGTTTTGATTATATAATGAAATGCATCTCTTGATGAAATGCTTTGATAAATATTATTTTATCATGTTTTGTTTGGGAACAAATTCCGCAACTCTTTCAAATCAAAAGGATTTACTCTGAAATTATTTAAAAGCATAAATGAAAATCGGTCTTTTCTGGCCGAGATTTTGGGGATGTCACAGTTGGTATCAGAGCATTAGTTTAAGCGAACTAGGAATTTGTAGGATTTCTAGACTTAAACTTAGAATGCTAAGTGGAATTTTAAGATGTGTGTCTGTTGGATTTTAGACACGAGCACTAGTTTATTTTAGGAAAGTTGCCTAAAATACTTTATGTGCTAAATGTTATATGTTTCCATGTATGATATTATTTGTTCGGATCTACGGTCTGTTGCCGACCGGATCTGGAAACCTTATGTGTGTAGGATTCTAAGCGTGCGTCTACGATATTAGAACTAGCATGTAAACGTTTCGTAGTAATAAGGATGATTTGAATATCTATCGTGAATAAGGATCTAATTTCACCTTATTCAGTGTGTAGATCAAAATGGTGAGAACAAGGAGTGGCATTGGAAACGCGGATGAAAACAGGAATCAACCGCCAGTGATTGAGCAGATACCTGTTGTAGCAGCAGCACCAGAACCAATAACAATGGCTGCGGTGCAAGCCATGATTCGGGCTATGCTAGCCTAACAAAGGGAGGAGATGCGACAAATGTTGCATAATAATAGGGATGAACCTATCATACCTATTGAGGAACTTGAATTGATTCCCGAGCAATCGGAGGAAGGGAACAATAGTCGCATGATGAGTCAAGTTGGGACTCAAGGGGAACGAAGGAACGATCCAGAAAGGAGAAACAACAAGGATGGGCGTATGTACAAGAACTTCTTGGGCGCCAAACCGCCAAGTATTACTGGGAGCCCAAAGCCTGTTGAGATAATGGATTGGATCTCCGAAATGGAGATGGTATTTGAAAGTTGCGACTGTAGCAACAAACATAAGACCGTCTTTGCGGTTAGACAACTGAAGACTGGAGTCTTGAGTTGGTGGAAGTTGTTGGCAGATACTATGCCACGAGGAGAAGCCCTGAAAATGTCATGGGAGGAGTTCTTGGAACAGTTAAGGGTGCAGTATTGTTCAGAGATAGATCTGAACAATGAGTTTCAAAACTTAAAGAAGGGGAAGATGAGCATAGATGACTATGCTACTGCATTTACTGAGAATATGAAGTTTTTTCCGTACCTAGTGCCAACGGAACTCTCCAAGATTGAGAGGTTTGCTAATGGACTGCCTGCCGACTTTGGTCTGACAGTCAAAATGGCAACCACTCTGAAAACGATTGTTCGTGCAGCTAAGAATGTGGAGGCCCAGCAGAAGGAAAAGGGTCTGGAAATAATAGATGTTGGTGAAAAGAGGAAGTTCGATGGAACTTCAGGGTCCAACAAGAAAAACAAGTTCTCGAAGTCTGGTTCGAGGGAAAGTGGAGGTGAAGCGAAATGGTGCGACAAATGTAAGAAGAAGCATCATGGAAAATGTGAGGTGGCGAACACATGCTACAAGTGTGGAAAGTCAGGGCACTATGCCAATGAGTGTACCCTCACAAAGAATGTTTGCTATGGTTGTGGTGAGGAGGGTCATATGTCGAGGGACTGCCCGAAGAAGAAGGAGGCAGCTAGGCCCAACATTCCGCCAAAGCCAAAGGCGAGAGCATTCCAGATGACACTGGAAGCTGCTAAAGATGAAGCTGATGTCGCTTCAGGTACCTTTCTCGTTAACGAATTGCCTGCCCAAATTTTATTTGATTCTGGAGCCAACTACTCCTTTATATCGCATGAATTTGGTAGAAAGCTAGCTTTGCCTGTTGATAGACTAGATAATGCCTTATTAGTCGAAGTTGCTAGTGGCAAGTTTGTACCTGTTAGCTATCGCATGAAAAACATCTTAATTGATCTGAATGGGAATAAGTTCCACGAGGAATTATTGCCTATCGAACTTAATGGTTTCGACATCGTATTGGGAATGGATTGGCTTAGTGCCAACGACGCCGAAATCTTATGCAAGAAGAAAATAGTCAAAGTAAACCCGCCTGGGAAAGATTCGTTTATGGTGTACGGAGATAAACGCAGAGTAAATTCTGGAATCATTTCATTGATGAAAGCCAGAAAATGTTTGACCAAGGGGTGTACATCATATTTAGCATTCGTGATTGATGCTAAGAAGGAAAAGAAGGTGATGCAGAATATTCCAGTGGTGTGTGATTATCCGGAAGTATTTCCCGAAGATCTTCCTGGATTACCACCAGATCGACAAGAGGAATTCCGTATTGACTTGTTGCCAGGAACAACGCCAATTGCAAAAGCACCTTATCGATTAGCACCGACGGAGATGAAGGAGCTAATGATGCAACTTCAGGAATTATTGGACAAAGGTTTCATTAGACCTAGTTCATCACCCTGGGGAGCTCCGGTGTTATTCGTAAAGAAGAAAGATGGAAGCATGAGGATGTGCATCGATTATAGGGAGCTGAATAAGGCAACAATAAAGAATAGATATCCGTTGCCGAGGATTGATGACCTGTTTGATCAATTGCAAGGTTCGAGCTATTTCTCGAAGATCGATCTAAGGTCAGGATATCATCAGCTAAAAGTAAGAGAGCAAGATATCGAGAAGACTGCATTCAGAACTAGATATGGACACTACGAGTTCTTGGTTATGTCGTTTGGACTAACCAATGCTCCGGCAGCATTCATGGATTTGATGAATAGGGTTTGTAATCCTTTCCTTGATAAATCCGTGATAGTGTTCATAGACGACATTCTGATTTACTCGAAAAGCCAGGAGGAGCATGGCAGACACTTGCGAGAAGTGTTGGAGGTTTTCAAGAAGGAGAAGCTGTATGCTAAGTTCTCCAAATGTGATTTTTGGATTCGTGAAGTCCAATTCTTGGGTCACGTGGTCAACCAAGAAGGGATAATGGTTGATCCAACAAAGATTGAAGCTGTAACGAAGTGGGAACAACCGAAAAGTCCCATAGAGATTCGAAGCTTTTTAGGATTAGCCGGATATTACCGAAGGTTTATCCAAGGCTTTTCTTCGATTGCTACTCCGTTGACAACTTTGACCCACAAAGGAGCTACTTATGCTTGGGGTGAGAAGCATAAGGAAGCATTCGAGAAGCTAAAGGAGAAGTTATGCGAGGCACCGATACTTTCTCTACCCGATAGAGTTGAAGACTTCGATGTCTATAGCGATGCGTCTGGTGTTGGATTGGGTTGTGTTTTGACCCAAAGAGAATAGGTGATAGCATATGTGTCTCGACAGCTGAAAGAGCATGAAAAGAACTACCCGACTCATGATTTGGAGTTGGCAGCGGTAGTTTTCGCTCTGAAAATATGGAGGCATTACCTCTATGGCACGAAGTGCAAACTTTTCACTGATCATAAGAGTCTCCAATATCTCTTTAATAAAAAAGAATTGAATATGAGGCAACGATGCTGGCTAGAATTACTTAAAGACTACGACTGCGAGATACTTTACCACCCCGGTAAAGCTAATGTTGTTGCTGATGCTCTCGGTTGGAAAGTCAATCTTGAAAGGAAAAGGCCAAGAGCGTTGAGAATTGAAGTTGTCTCGACTATTTTGGAAAGTATAAAGAAAGCTCAGAGCGAAGCTTCTGAGAAGAATGACAGAAAGGAGGAACGTTTGGGCAAAACGTTGGCGTTCGGTGTAAACAGTCATGGACTGAAGGTGTTCCAAGATCGGATTTGGATACCTAAGACAGGAGGAGTCAGAGATCTTCTGATGGAAGAAGCTCACAAGACCATGTACTCGATTCATTCGGGTAGCACTAAAATGTATAGGGACCTGAAACCGTACTACTGGTGGCCGACGATGAAGCTTGATGTTGCAAAGTATGTGGCCGAGTGTGTGACTTGTGCGAGAGTCAAGACACAACATTAGGAACCGTACGGGAGTTTAGAACCTTTGCCTGTGCCTATGGGTAAGTGGGAAGACATTGCTATGGATTTTGTCACTAAACTGCCCAGAACAAAGAATGGTCACGACATGATTTGGGTGGTCGTTGATCGATTCACTAAGAGTGCGCATTTCATAGCAGCCAAGGAGAAATGGTCTATGGAAAAGCTTGCGAATTCTTACGTGAAGGAAATTGTGAGGCTTCACGGTGTTCCGTTAACGATTGTGTCGGATCGTGATAGCCGTTTCACCTCCCGATTTTGGAAAAGTCTACAAGAGGAATTGGGTACCAAGTTGTGTTTAAGTACAACTTACCATCCGCAGACTGATGGTCAGAGCGAACGAACGATACAAACACTTGAAGATATGCTGAGAGCATGTACTCTGGAATTCCTAGGTAATTGGGATGAACATTTACCGTTGGTAGAATTTTCCTATAATAATAGTTTCCACTCGAGCATTAAGATGGCACCTTACCAAGCTTTGTATGGACAGAAGTGTCGTACGCCGTCTTGTTGCCTTGAGGCTGGGGAAAAGCAGTTTATGGGATCGGAGATGGTTCATCAAACTGCTGAAAAGTTGAAAATAATTAGGGAAAGAATGTTAGCAGCTCAGGATCATCAAAAGAGCTATGCTGACAAGAAGCGATGACCGATAACTTTTGAGGTTGGGGATTCGGTTTTGCTTAAAGTCTCGTCGTGGAAGGGACTTATAAGATTTGGTAAAAGGGAAAAGTTGAGTCCAAGGTTTATTGGACCGTTTAAAGTTCTTCAGAGGATTGGGAACCAAGCTTACAAGCTCGAATTACCAGAAGAACTGAATGGAATTCATAACACTTTTCATGTGTGTTATTTGAGGAAGTTCATGGGAGAAATTCCCGACATAATTCCAATCTCTGAATTGAGAATTGATGAACACCAAGATAGGGACTTTACGTGATGAATCAGTCTAGGAAGGCCAGATCTATGAATTGTTGGAGCAGATCTGTCCTTAGAAGCAAGTTTGAGTGATTGCATGGCATGGACTCGCCGAGTCCGACGAACAGACTCGGCGAGTAGCTTGAAGATTGCCCCTAGATCGCCCAGTGAGTGGTCCAGTCGAGTCATAGGTTGACTCAGTGAGTCAGGGCAAGTTAGAGAGGGTTGACAGGTGGTCTGAGTCGAACTGGGACTCGCCGAGTTGTTCTTGAGACTCGGCGAGTTGAGTCGGGGTGGCCCCGCGATTCTTCCTGGTGGAACTCGTCGAGTCAGGGGGAGTACTCGACGTGTCAAAAGGGAATCCTAGAGAGTTGGTGAAAACGGTTAGACTCACCGAGTCGCCCTAGTGCACTCGCCGAGTCCGGTCAAAGTTGACCGTTGACCATTAACCGTTGACCAAGAGTTGACTAGTGTTGACTTAAAAGGGTAGTCAACCTTAGTGGTAGAAGTTTTAATAAGAGACGTATGATGTATTAGGGGGATTGTAGCTCGGAGGATCGAGCACGAGTGATTCCGCGATTTGCTAGCTATCGACATTCACGAGGTGAGTCTTCTCACTATACTGTACCCGGAAGGGTTTTGACTGTGTGACCGGAAGGTCGGATATGGTATGAGACATATGTGCTATATGTGATAAGTTAATTGGTATATGTGCTATGTATGATATTCTTGATATGGGCCGGAAGGCATTATGTGATGGGCCGGAAGGCGAATATGTTATGGGCCGGAAGGCGTTGTAATGTGGACCGTAAGGTTGGCGTGGGTAAGACCAGAAGGTTTACCCAGCATGGACGGAAGCCCCCTGAGACACATGGACCGGAAGGTCAGGGCCTGGAAAGGCGTATGTGCGTAAGTTGTATTTTGGGGAACTTACTAAGCATTTATGCTTACAGTTGTTGTGTATGTGTTTCAGGTACTAGCGAGGACCGTGGGAAGGCGCCGGCGTGATCCGTACACACTGATGGAGAACTTATGCTCTTGGGATTTATATGATTTGTATTATGACATGATACGTTGGATATTTATGCCTTGTTTTGGATGAAAAATACATTTTTAGAAATGAAAATTTTGTTTTAAAATTTCCGTTGTTACAATATATATATATATATATATATATATATATATATATATATATATATATATATATTATCTTTTCTTACTACTTTATAAATGAGTTTATAATAAAAGTTCAAAAGTTTTTAAGACCAAAGTCTTAAAAACAAGAAAAGAAGATCTGGTCCCTTAAATCTACATTGGATGGTGAGGATTCGACTGTTGGTGATCCGTGTGATTTGTTTACAACCAATCAAAATAGAGTGTTCAATATCAAGGTTCTCTGAGAAAGGTTTAGGCAGCATTTTAATTTGTTTTTTTAAATGGCGTCTCTTTTTATGTGTATCAGTTTCTCTGGCTCCATTCAAGATCTTAGGCTGGAGGGTGTGGGGTGCGGTTCAGCTGCGGTTTCAGCTGATGTGCCATTGAAACACCGCCCCCTCTATACGGTTTTGGAAGTGCAGTTTGAGACTGCGGTAGAAATTGGGAGCGCTCCCTTGCTCTCTCTCTTCCTCTATCTATCTATCTCTCTCTTCTTTCTATATCTCGTCCTCTGTCTCTCCACCCCTTGGGTGTTGTAAAAAAACACGGTAGGAGGAGGGAGTGTGGCACCACTCCCTCCAGTCTTATTCCTCCTTCTCTCTCCTTCTAAACCCTAGATAACCAGTCACAACTATTATGCGGCCTCCTGCTTCCCTTACCTGCCAATTCATTTAAGCGAATTCATTTAAGCGATAATCAAATCCATGGAAGATTTTACACAAGCTCATATGTATGAGGTTGCAGCTTATGATATCGACTCTCACATTCTCTTATAATCTATTTTGATATTTAAAAATCAAATGTATGTTGAATATGACATATTTGGTTTTCAATCCGAAGATTCATAAGTCTTGAGTAAGGAACGGGTAGATCCAATCTATCTTCAAGCATAAACCACCAAGCCATCGCGATTGTCACGACCGTCTCACTACCAAAAACACAGAATCGTACATTACATATCAGTCGTCTCCATAAACCTTAAGCTCCTCTCTCCCTCTCTCTCTTCCCCCCCCCCCATCCACCTCTCTCTCTTTCTCTCTCTCTCTCTCTCTCTCTCTCTCTCTCTCTCTCTCTCTCTCTCTCTCTCTCTCTCTCTCTCTCTCTCTCCCTTGTAGCCTTTATAGTACACCATATTTGGTTGTTCTTGGTTGTTTATCCATAGGATGCTATGATTTTCTTTTATTTTTAAGTTTTCAAACGATTATGGTTTGATGAACACAAATATTTTTTTGTATTATGGATTTCGCAACACTAGGAAGTTTTGTGGATACGAAGGTGTAGGTAATTGTTTGCTCTTAATAACTCTCGAAACAAGATCTCAAATGTTCATATTTGATTGTTTTACGTTTTTGGGATCGCGGGTTCGATTTTTAGTGAAGAAAACCTCTTTACAAACTTGCAAACGGAAACCTCTATGTCTGAAATCTAATTGTGTTCTTATGATTGGACTTTTAGGGCGGAGATGTATATGAGTGGATTTTAACAATTAATCAAGGAAGATGCATGTTATATACAAGAAAACTATATGCTTTATAAAATATTTATTTGAAATCTTCTATAGTTTTTTCTTTTTGTTTACGTGATTATTATAATTTCTAGATATCAAGTGGTTGATTATATTGATATTTGATATTTATATATAGTACACCATAGTTAGATACTAGTTGAAGAAACACTTCTTACATCCTAGAAATCGATATAATTAGCTTTGTTTTGGTTTCAACATTGAAAGAACAAGTGATTTTCATATCTAAACAATTTAGTTGGGTACCCGACAATCAAATATACTTGATGGGGTTGGTTGAAAACTGTGAATCTTGATAGGATTTTTTTTTTTTTTTGGATTGATTATGGGTGCTTCTTACAGAACTTATCGATACATATATTCTTTGTGAGGCTTATTGGCTCAACCATGTGGGCCCGATAAGGAAAACATTGAGTAGCAAGAGCCATATATAAAGAATCCGACAACTATCGAAGGCGTATTCCAAATTAAATGATTATGTGGTTTTGTACCTATAGATGCACAATATAATCTTATCTGAAGTAGACATAGTTGCATAAACTAATCATATATTTTAAAACCAAACAATAACGTCCTTTTATATCTAAACAAAAACAACTAAATCTCCACCCAATAATAATATTCTAAAAGGAAATTATTTGTTGCCGCAACATTGCACATTTATTCCATTTGAAATAAAGAAACCCAAAAAATGAAATACAAAAAAAAAAAAAAAAAAAAAAAAAAAAAAAACAACAACAAATTGATATAGCGTATTGGCGTGAAACCAATGGTTTTTCAAATTGACAAACAATTATTTTTTATTGGTTTCGTGGTTGACAATCCCAACAAATTTCGAGTTTGTCGTGGTTGACAAAGAACACTCATGACTATTCGCCATCCAGAGCATTTCCTTAAGCGATGCTTGACATGATCCCAAAAATAAAGTAATCGTCGTCACTAAACTATTCACGGAAAATAATAATTGTTGCATGGAAACTGTTCATCGAAACGAAACTAACTTCCGTCGCCGCATTGCACGGATACCCCACTAGTGTGTGTATATATATATATATATATATATATATATATATATATATATATATATATATATATATATATATATATATATATATATATATATATATATATATATATATATATATATATATATATATATATATATATCATTGAAAACTGATCTTTAACGAAGAACTCAACAGAGAAAACAATTGGTCAAAGAAAATTTTGATTGCTTTGTCTCTTGCAAAACAATAACTTCTGGTAAGTTATCATTAGTCATGGCAATAAATAGCAAAATACTTTCATTACATTAATTTTTTAGCTGCATGTGTTGAATTTGTCATTTGATTTGGTTTAGTAATGTTATATATAGGAATCCATGATTTTTGACTTGATGTTTTCCCATTTGTACATGTTCGTCTTGCTATTATTTTCATATGTATCACCATTATTTCTAAATCCTACTGTTTGTTATCTACTAGAACTTGGACAACGGAAGTCTGTGTATGGTAAGTGAACAAGAGTTGACCGGAGAAGAACAACAACTACATTTGCAGAAAAGATAAGTGCCACCAATTAAAAGGTAGCAATTTTTTGTTCATTTAGTATTGAGTATATAACTTATAACATATAGAAGGTTTTATCTATTTATTATTAGTGCCAATATTTTATTAAACATTTGACCATTCATTAACAGGTTTGCCTTTTTCTTATAATTTTTTTAATGTTTTAAGTTTTATACATTTCTGAATTTTACGATTTTCTTGATTTTTAATATTTTGAATTTTATATATTTATATTTAAACTTCATCAACTTCATACACCTTAAAAGAGTTAAGTTCACAAGCTTCAACTATTGAAAGATGAGGAAAGTTAGATTTATGAATTTATATTATCCTGGAACTCGGATGATGGATTTTACTTTTTTTTTTTTTTTTTATATATTTTATACATGAGATTTATCTAGCAGCGATGAGAATAAATATAAGACGGCTACATTCAATTTTGTTGTTAAGAAGGTTAGAAGAAAATTGAAATTTCTACAAAAAGTAATGTGGCTAATATTATCTTTATGATTCAAAATCTTTAAGCATAGATTTGGTAATGAAATGTTTACTATTTGCAGACACTACAAGAATCGAGCCCTATGCAGACGACATCCATCCATACGACTTAAGTCGTCGGCATATTTTGTGTAATCTATACCGACAACTTATCGTTTGTGTGGGTTATACCACTTTGAAGAAAAATAAAATGACATCAGTTTGTGTGGGTTATACCGGCAACAGGTCGTTGATATAGCTTATGCAAAATATAGTTTTTATTTATTTATATTCCATTTTGTAGAAAAATAAAACGATGTCGGTTTGTGTTGGCTATACCGATGACAAGTCGTCGGTATAGAGTGACAACGATCCGCGTGATGATCTGACAGTACCGACGACTTTTCATCTCGAAACATATATCTTATTTTTTTTATGAAAAGGTGAAAACGACGTCGTGTGACTAAACTCTATACCGATGACATGTCGTCAGTATAGGGTTTTAAGTCATCAGCTTCCTTCAACCCACTCTCCTTTGCAAACCTCACCAAAACCTCGTTTCTCTCTCTCTCTCTCTCTCTCTCTCTCTCTCTCTCTCTCTCTCTCTCTCTCTCTCTCTCTCTCTCAGTTGATGATACTCCGTCCAAAGACCTCCCGTGACTCGTCTACACCGTCAACGACACAGGTAGGTGGTAGGTGGCTTAGTTCAGTCTTTCTTCATCGATTACCTTCTTTTTTGCCGGTTCGATTTTTGAGAATTTTGGGGTTTTTTTTTTCCTATTTTTGATTATTGTCTCGATAGGGTTGTCACCGGTGATTTGAGCACCTGCAATGACGTCTATTGCAACATCCGTCCAACACATTGTCCACCAACACATTGTCCGTTCCAGGTAAGGTTTTGTGATTTTTTTTAATTGTTGTAGTGGTTGTTTTCCGGTGAACACAGCGACCACGTCAACCTCCCACTTCCGGTCACTACTTCTAGCAACAACACCACCCACTGACAAAAACATGTATGTTTTTTTTATTCTATTTTTTTTTGGTTGGATATTGTTGTATGAAAATGAGGAATTTGATATATGTTGTTTGATTTCATGTTTATAGTTCTTTGAAAATGCCTACTATGATGCATGATGGAATTTGTTGGGCATGATTTATGTGATTTCGTATTTGGATTTGTATATATTTGTATGAAATTGGAATTGGATGTGCTAATGATGTTTAAAATGAAATGAAATATGAAAGTGGTAATGATGTCTAAAATGAAATGGAAATTGGAATTGGAATATGAAAATGGTATAGATTTGAAAATGCCTACTACTATGAAATTTGTGGGGCAAGATTTGCTTAATTATATGAAATTGAAATATGAAAGTGGTAATGATGTCTAAAATGAAATGGAAATTGGAATTGGAATATGAAAGGGGATGGATTTGCAAATGCGTACTGCTATGAAATTTGTTGGGCATGATTTGCTTAATTGTATGAAATTGAAATATGAAAGTGGTAATGATGTCTAAAATGAAATGGAAATTGGAATTGAATGTATTGTATACATGTATGATTATGTGATATTTAGGTTTAATAGTTTGAGTGTATATAAGATGAATTGATTGTATGATTGTATTAGATGTTTATTATGTTTTTATTTTCTTGTTAATATGATTTCAAAGTGCTTAATTTTGTTAGTGACTTAATGTTGGTCATTACGACTTTAGCTTAATTAGGTTATTAATGGCAACAAAACTTTTACTAATTTCAAATTAAGTTAATTTTAAATCAAATTAAATTATATATAAAATCAAATTAAGTTAGTTTATAAAATCAAATTAAATTAATTTTAATATTAAAATAAAATAAAATTAATTATAAAAAAATTAAATTAATTTAAAAAATTAATAATAACAAATAATAAAATATTAAATTAATTTTAAAATCAAATTAAGTTAATTTTAAGATCAAATTAAATTAATTATAAAATCAAGTTAAATTAATTATAAAATCAAACTAAATTAACTATAAAATCAAATTAATATTAATATTACAATAAAATCAAATTAAACAAACTTTTATAAAAAAACTAATAACAAAAAAGAAAATATTAATTTAATTATACAATCGTATTAAGTTATTTTAAATTGAAATTAAATTAATTATAAAATCATATTAACTTAATTATAAAACCAAATTAAACAATGTATTTTTTAAACCATAATATTATGATATATAATATTAAAAATATGATGCTATAATCGAAAATTAACATAAGTATGATGTTGTAATTAACAAAATTATGATACTTTTGTTTATTATAACATTATACTTTTGTTTATTTTCTATCATAACATCATACTTTTAAAATTATGGTTTAAATAATGTACCATTTAATATGATTTTCTTATTAAAACACGTTGAATCATTGATTTTTAGTTTAAGTTTCTTCTTCATAATCATCAAGAGCCTAAAAATATCCGCCTGAAATTGATTTTGAAATTAATTTCGGGCTGTCTCCTTTTTGGGACTGTTTTTTATATATATATATATATATATATATATATATATATATATATATATATATATATATATATATATATATTATTGTGTTCTTACTAATTATTGTGTGGATATAGGAACAATTGTGCACCAATCATTTTAGTTATTTTAAAAAATACATTTATCCATATTATTAAATTTTTAAAAAATAGAATAAATCCGTTTAATTAAAAAAGGTAAAAATGTACATTTACATTACTTTCAAATTAGGAATCACAAATTTAAAAAGAGGATTTTCAAATTTTTAGGGACTTTTGATTATCTTAATTTTGAATTTTAATTTTTTTTAATTAATTCAATTTTAATTCTGTCAGAATGTTATTTTTAGAATGATGTTCTATGATATTGTTTTGTCATAATGTTATTCAATTAGAATATTATTGAAAAATAATAAAATTCTTGAAACTAAAATTGAATAAAAACAACAATTTTTATACATTCATACACATGTGAACTTAAATACAAATTCATAAATATTCTTACAGACTGATACACATTAATATAATTATACATATTTTAACAGAATGTAATCAAAATGAATAACACTTTTAATTTTGTGGTTCATTCTTCAAGCATCATTTCAATTCGACATTCTATTTGTCAAGTATCATTTTCAATTCTGCATTCCAATCAAACTTGAAGTTTTTGGGATGGATGGAGATTATGAAAGTGTACCAATAAAAATCTCTTCGAAAAATAGTACAATTATAGACCTCTTAAGCCCATCACTCTCAATGCAAGTTTTGGTTTTGGGTCTTCTTCTGTGAAACCAAATCCAAATTTAGTTTAGAATCGAAAAATATATTAC